>NW_023995797.1:0-83417 GCF_015586225.1 Lucilia sericata | reverse complement strand
CTAGTCTAGTTATAGTCTAGTCTATAGTCTAGTCTAGTCTAGTTATAGTCTAGTCTAGTCTAGTCTATAGTCTGTCTAGTCTAATAGTCTAGTCTATAGTCTAGTCTTAGTCTAGTCTGTAGTCTAGTCTATAGTCTAGTCTATAGTCTAGTCTATAGTCTAGTCTATAGTCTAGTCTATAGTCTAGTCTATAGTCTAGTCGTAGTCTAGTCTATAGTCTAGTCTATAGTCTAGTCTATAGTCTAGTCTATAGTCTAGTCTATAGTCTAGTCTAGTCTATAGTCTAGTCTATAGTCTAGTCTAGTCTATAGTCTAGTCTATAGTCTAGTCTATAGTATAGTCTATAGTCTAGTCTATAGTCTAGTCTATAGTCTTGTCTATAGTCTAGTCTATAGTCTAGTCTATAGTCTAGTCTATAGTCTAGTCTATAGTCTAGTCTATAGTCTAGTCTATAGTCTAGTCTATAGTCTAGTCTATAGTCTAGTCTATAGTCTAGTTTATAGTCTAGTCTATAGTCTAGTCTATAGTCTAGTCTATAGTCTAGTCTATAGTCTAGTCTATAGTCTAGTCTATAGTCTAGTCTATAGTCTAGTCTATAGTCTAGTCTATAGTCTAGTCTATAGTCTAGTCTATAGTCTAGTCTATAGTCTAGTCTATAGTCTAGTCTATAGTCTAGTCTATAGTCTAGTCCTATAGTCTAGTCTATAGTCTAGTCTATAGTCTAGTCTATGTCTAGTCTATAGTGTCTAGTCTATAGTCTAGTCTATAGTCTAGTCTATAGTCTGTCATAGTCTTGTCTATAGTCTAGTCTATAGTCTAGTCTATAGTCTAGTCTAGTATAGTCTAGTCTAGTCTATAGTCTAGTCTATAGTCTAGTCTATAGTCTAGTCTAGTCTAGTCTATAGTCTAGTCTATAGTCTTGTCTATTGTCTAGTCTATAGTCTTGTCTATTGTCTAGTCTATAGTCTAGTCTATATGTAGGTCTAGTCTATAGTCTAGTCTGTAGTCTAGTCTATAGTCTAGTCTATAGTCTAGTCTGTAGTCTAGTCTATAGTCTAGTCTATAGTCTAGTCTATAGTCTAGTCTATAGTCTGGTCTATAGTCTAGTCTATAGTCTAGTCTATAGTCTAGTCTATAGTCTAGTCTATTGTCTGGTATAGTCTAGTCTATAGTCTAGTCTATAGTCTAGTCTATAGTCTAGTCTATAGTCTAGTCTATAGTCTAGTCTATATTTAGTCTATAGTCTAGTCTATAGTCCTAGTTATAGTCTAGTCTATAGTCTAGTCTATAGTCTAGTCTATAGTCTAGTCTATAGTCTAGTCTATAGTCTAGTCTATAGTCTAGTCTATAGTCTAGTCTATAGTCTAGTCTATAGTCTAGTCTATAGTCTAGTCTATAGTCTAGTCTATAGTCTAGTCTATAATCTAGTCTATAGTCTAGTCTATAGTCTAGTCCATAGTCTAGTCTATAGTCTAGTCTATAGTCTAGTTAATAGTCTAGTCCAGGGGTCGGCAAACTTCTGAGTCGGAAGAGCCAAAATTTACAGTTTACAAAACATATGTTTTAAAAGAGCCACAACATTTTTGTTTATTAAAACTTTACAAATCTTCATATGAAATCCAAAAAGCCCTAAGTTACAAAAAATCAAAATCGACTTTTTGATTGATTATGACGCACCGTATCAAAATACATGTTCCTGTTAAATTTTACACTCCTACAATTAAAATCAGTGTCCCTATCAAAGAAATTCTAAAAGGTTATGTTCTAAAATTACCTTAAAATTAATGAAAATTTAAATTTTTAACTTCGAAACTGTGAAATGTTATAAATTGGCATCAAATAAAACAAAAATGGCAGTTTTAGCGAATCCTTGTAATATAGAGATTATTTTAACAGTTTTAGAATTTTTTCAAAGAAAAATTCCGAAAATCTTTATGAAAACAAAGAAGCCTTATGACTTCCATGTTTCGGCCTATTTGACCAACAAACCCCGATTTGAATTTAGTTGAAAATGTTAAAACTTACTATTTTTAATGTAACTTACGCCCTTTTGTGTTTCAGAAAAAAAATTCTCAAGGGCGTAAATTTCATATCTCCGTAAGCAAAACAAAAACGGTTTTTTGCTTCTCCTAAAAAATTTGTTCAATGTAACTTAGGGCTTTTTGGATTTCATATGACGAAATACTTTATGAATTCACTTCAAAACATAATTTTTGATTTAATTATCTACAGGACATTCTTCAAGGAATCTTTCTTATAGATTTTGACTACAAATACTTTTTGAATTTTTATGTGTCATTCGAATACATTTTTTAAAAATATAGAAGTTTATTAGAGTAGGGCGACAGTGTTATAATTTAAAAGGCTTTTCGAAGTATATCAGGAAATGTAAAAATAACGAAAATTGATGACGCAGCTAATACAGCATAAAGTAATATATTAATTTGGCGGCAATCAAGATAAAGATTTTTTTTTTATGCATACAGAAATTATATTGTGATGTATTGCGGACATCGAACCATATTTTACCAACCCCAATATAAGGTCCTTTTCAGAAAATGACTAACGATCATAATTGACTTAACAGTAGCAATATTTCAACGAAATTCAAAATAAACAACTTTTATAAGAACCAATATCTATCTTCCAAATTTGATTTTAACGCTCATAACTGTCCTAATAATAACTGTATTATGACGAAATTCAATACAAACAAGAACAAAAATCTCTTTACCAAATTTGGTGACTATCGACTCATAATTGATCCTACCACCATATAAGATCACCACTAGAAAATTACCCTTTCGCTCCTAAGTGACTTAATAATAGCAGTAAGCGACGAAATTCGACACAAACAAGTTTTATAAGAACAAAATTTCTCGACCAAATTTTAAGAGGATCCGAACATAATTGACCAATCCCCTTTTATAAGGTCTACTTCGGAAAATGACTCTAACGCTCATAACTGATTTAATAATACATATTAGTATAGCGACGCAATTCGATACAAACAAGTATTATAGGAAGAAAAATCTCTCTCCAAAATTTTTTAATGATCAGTTCATTGTTGACCATACCCGCATATAAATTCTTCTTCAGAAAATGACTTTAACGCTCATAACAGGCTTAATAATAGTTGTGAAATTCGTCATAAACAAATTTATAGAAACAAAAATATCTGTACCAAATTTAATAAGATGGGTTCCGAATTGATACTACCAACCAACACCCAATATTGAAGTTTTCAAATAGACCAAGTTTTTAGTATTTAACTGTATCCAAACTCTCCACATTATTAATTAATTAATTAATTATGATACATTCAATATTCAAAAAACATGTTTTAATTCGAAAAACATGAAAATTTCGAAATGTAGGATCAGTGGCCTCCGGTGGGTTAGTGGTTAGTGTTCTAGTCTGGTACACCGGAGGTGGTGGGTTCGATTCCCACCTGAGGCACTGGTTATGGAGCGCACAACAGGCCCGATAGAGGCCTAGGTGTATTTCTTCGGATTTGATGTATATATGTACATCCTCCTTTCAAACTAACTAACTAACTACGATCATGATTTACATCTTATCTAATGGCACTTCGTAGGAGCGCTCATGATGCCCCATTCGTTTATACTGAACTTTTCAATTAAAAATTTAAAGAATTAAACATTTTCTTACAATACTAACTTATACATGGAACAAATTCAGTGGGAGAGATAGGTTTGTATGGCTTTAGAAAGTTTCACAAACGACTCTAAACATTCATTTGTTAGTTGGCTTTTTACCTAACTCTATCAACTGGCTTTTAAACTTTGACAATTTTCCGTAACCAAAGCTTTACTTTTTAAATTGATCAACTGCATTTCTAGAGATCCAGTACCAATTCCAAATGGCACAATGGTAAATAAAAGCAAGGAAATGACTGAAAACTAATTGTTTTGTTTTCGTTCTTTCTCGCCCAAAAAGAATTTGCTTTATTTTGCTTACGTACAAAACGATTAAACAAAGATGAAAAGTTGTGTATATTGTAAAAACGTTTGCGAATTGTTTTGTTAGTTTTAACAAACACTGCTCGTTAATCGATTCAGAAAGATTTTAAAATATATAAATATTTGTTTATAAAATAAGAAAGTGTTTATGAAACTAAAGAGCCACAGCTCCACATCCAAAGAGCCGCATTTGGCTCGCGAGCCGTAGTTTGCCGACCCCTGGTCTAGTCTATAGTCTAGTCTATAGTCTAGTCTATAGTCTAGTCTATAGTCTAGTCTATAGTCTAGTCTATAGTCTAGTCTATAGTCTAGTCTATAGTCTAGTCTATAGTCTAGTCTATAGTCTAGTCTATAGTCTAGACTATAGTCTAGTCTATAGTCTAGTCTATAGTCTCTTCTATAGTCTAGTCTATAGTTTAGTCTATAGTCTAGTCCATAGTCTAGTCTATAGTCTAGTCTATAGTCTAGTTAATAGTCTAGTCTATAGTCTAGTCTATAGTCTAGTCTATAGTCTGGTCTATAGTCTAGTTTATAGTCTAGTATATAGTCTAGTCTCAATTGTCGAATATGTTTTGACTTAATGAGTAATTATTCAATCTGAATCTATTCTTAAAGCCATTTTGAAAAGCCTTATCACAAAATATCCCAAATATTCTTAGATTTGCTTTCAGAAATCTGGCAACCTTAAAACATCGCTTCAACTAGGCATCATTTTACACAGTCTCTCCAAATTAACGTTCTAAAACACACAATTTATGTGTGTTTCTCTATTTTTTTTTTGTACAACTAACAACGCAAATCGTATACTAGGGTATACACATGGTTGTCATGTACTATATCCCAATGTCTCCCACCAAAAAGAATAAACCCCTTTCACTTACATTTCTATTTAAACATATGGGCGTGTAAACGCGTGCTCTAACTTGTAACTAAGTAAAACACCCAGAACAACAAAAATCCAAGCAATTAGTTGAAAAAGAACTAAAATAGTGCCACAGAAAAATACCTCTATAATAGCAAGTACAACTAGACCGCTTTTCTAATGACTGACAGTTGAGGAAAATTTGAAACCATATTTTGAAATATGAAGTCAAGCATGTTGGAAATTGTTTTTCTTTGTTTTTTCGGAACACATTTATTTAAAGGCTAATTATGACAATTTTTTTTGAAAAATTCTAAGATATTTTTTAAGAAAAAATATGAGGTTAATATTAAAATTAAAGATATTAAAGATTTTATTTTTAAATTAAATAAAATCTATTTAAAAATACTAGTTTTTTATAAAAATTTTAAAAAATTTTAATGTATATGGGTTTTTATAGAAAATCTTTCGTTTTAAAGGTTTTCTATAGAAAATCTTTCGTTTTAAAGGTTTTCTATAGAAAATTTTTCGTTTTAAAGGTTTTCTTTTCTATATAAAATCTTGCGTTTTTAAGGTTTTCTTTTCTATAGAAAATCTTTCGTTTTTAAGGTTTTCTATAGAAAATCTTTCGTTTTAAAGGTTTTCTATAGAAAATCTTTCGTTTTAAAGGTTTTCTATAGAAAATCTTTCGTTTTAAAGGTTTTCTATAGAAAATCTTTCGTTTTAAAGGTTTTCTATAGAAAATCTTTCGTTTTAAAGGTTTTCTATAGAAAATCTTTCGTTTTAAACGTTTTCTATAGAAAATCTTTCGTTTTAAAGGTTTTCTATAGAAAATCTTTCGTTTTAATGGTTTTCTATAGAAAATCTTTCGTTTTAATGGTTTTCTATAGAAAATCTTTCGTTTTAAAGGTTTTCTATAGAAATTCTTTCGTTTTAAAGGTTTTCTTTTCTATATAAAATCTTGCGTTTTTAAGGTTTTCTATAGAAAATCTTTCGTTTTAAAGGTTTTCTATAGAAAATCTTTCGTTTTAAAGGTTTTCTGTAGAAAATCTTTCGTTTTAAAGGTTTTCTATAGAAATCTTTCGTTTTTAAAGTTTTTCTATAGAAAATCTTTCGTTTTAAAGGTTTTCTATAGAAAATCTTTCGTTTTAAAGGTTTTCTATAGAAAATCTTTCGTTTTAAAGGTTTTCTATAGATAATCTTTCGTTTTAAAGGTTTTCTATAGAAAATCTTTCGTTTTAAAGGTTTTTCTATAGAAAATCTTTCGTTTTAAAGGTTTTCTATAGAAAATCTTTCGTTTTAAAGGTTTTCTATAGAAAATCTTTCGTTTTAAAGGTTTTCTATAGAAAATCTTTCGTTTTAAAGGTTTTCTATAGAAAATCTTTCGTTTTAAAGGTTTTTCTATAGAAAATCTTTCGTTTTAAAGGTTTTCTATAGAAAATCTTTCGTTTTAAAGGTTTTCTATAGAAAATCTTTCGTTTTAAAGGTTTTCTATAGAAAATCTTTCGTTTTAAAGGTTTTCTATAGAAAATCTTTCGTTTTAAAGGTTTTTCTATAGAAAATCTTTCGTTTTAAAGGTTTTCTATAGAAAATCTTTCGTTTTAAAGGTTTTCTATAGAAAATCTTTCGTTTTAAAGGTTTTCTATAGAAAATCTTTCGTTTCAAAGGTTTTCTATAGAAAATCTTTCGTTTCAAAGGTTTTCTATAGAAAATCTTTCGTTTTTAAAGGTTTTCTATGGAAAATCTTTCGTTTTAAAGGTTTTCTATGGAAAATCTTTCGTTTTTAAAAGTTTTCTATAGAAAATCATTCGTTTTAAAGGTTTTCTATAGAAAATTTTTCGTTTTTAAGGTTTTCTTTTCTATAGAAAATCTTTCGTTTTTAAGGTTTTCTATAGAAAATCTTTCGTTTTAAAGGTTTTCTATAGAAAATCTTTCGTTTCAAAGGTTTTCTATAGAAAATCTTTCGTTTCAAAGGTTTTCTATAGAAAATCTTTCGTTTCAAAGGTTTTCTATAGAAAATCTTTCGTTTTAAAGGTTTTCTATGGAAAATCTTTCGTTTTTAAAAGTTTTCTATAGAAAATCTTTCGTTTTTAAAGGTTTTCTATTAAAAGTTTTCTATAGAAAATCTTTCGTTTTTAAAGGTTTTCTATAGAAAATCTTTCGTTTTTAAAGGTTTTCTATAGAAAATCTTTCTTTTTTAAAGGTTTTCTATAGAAAATCTTTCGTTTTAAAGGTTTTCTATAGAAAATCTTTCGTTTTAAAGGTTTTCTATAGAATATCTTTCGTTTTAAAGGTTTTCTATAGAAAATCTTTCGTTTTAAAGGTTTTCTATAGAAAATCTTTCGTTTTAAAGGTTTTCTATAGAAAATCTTTCGTTTTAAAGGTTTTCTATAGAAAATGTTTCGTTTTAAAGGTTTTCTATAGAAAATGTTTCGTTTTAAAGGTTTTCTATAGAAAATCTTTCGTTTTAAAGGTTTTCTATAGAAAATGTTTCGTTTTAAAGGTTTTCTATAGAAAATGTTTCGTTTTTAAAGGTTTTCTATAGAAAATCTTTCGTTTTTAAAGGTTTTCTATAGAAAATCTTTCGTTTTTAAAGGTTTTCTATAGAAAATCTTTCGTTTTTATGGTTTTCTATAGAAAATCTTTCGTTTTTATGGTTTTCTATAGAAAATCTTTTATTTTGAAGTTTGTCTATGGAAAATCTTACGTTTTAAAGTTTGTCTATGGAAAATCTTTCGTTTTAAAGTTTTTTCTATAGAGAATCTTTCGTTTTAAAGGTTTTCTATAGAAAATCTTTCGTTTTAAAGGTTTTCTATAGAAAATCTTTCGTTTTAAAGGTTTTCTATAGAAAATCTTTCGTTTTTAAAGGTTTTCTATAGAAAATCTTTCGTTTTAAAGGTTTTCTATAGAAAATCTTTCGTTTTAAAGGTTTTCTATAGAAAATCTTTCGTTTTAAAGTTTTTCTATAGAAAATCTTTCGTTTTAAAAGTTTTTCTATAGAAAATCTTTCGTTTTAAAAGTTTTTCTATAGAAAATCGTTCGTTTTAAAGGTTTTTCTATAGAAAATCTTTCGTTTTAAAGGTTTTCTATAGAAAATCTTTCGTTTTAAAGGTTTTCTATAGAAAATCTTTCATTTAAAAGTTTTCTATAGAAAATCTTTCATTTAAAAGTTTTCTTATAGAAAAGCTTTTGTTTTTAAAGGTTTTCTATAGAAAATCTTTCGTTTTTAAAGGTTTTCTATAGAAATTCTTTCGTTTTTAAAGGTTTTCTATAGAAAATCTTTCGTTTTTAAAGTTTGTCTATGGAAAATCTTTCGTTTTAAAGTTTTTCTATAGAAAATCTTTCGTTTTTAAGTTTTTCTATAGAAAATCCCTCGTTTTAAAGGTTTTCAATAGAAAATCTTACTTTTAAAAGTTTCTCTATAAAAATCTTTCGTTTTTATGGTTTTCTATAGAAAATCTTTTATTTTAAAGTTTTTCTAAAGAAAATTTTACGTTTTAAAGTTTCTCTATAAAAAATCTTTCGTTTTAAAGTTTTTCTATAGAAAATATTTTGTTTTCTTACGACGCCAACTAAATTAATAATCTTTTTTGATAAAACTATATTTACAATCTAAAGCACCTCTAATGAGTTTTTGATTATCCTTTTTTTTTGGCAAAAAAAAGGACACAGACATAACCTCAAAATGTAATTTAATACTTAAATATGAAATACAATTCAAAAACAGCACCCCTTCTCTAAATGGAACATCAATTCGTCTGATTTGTTCCAAATAGACCTTTGGCAATTGTGTAATTGTTTGTTAAAATGTTTTAGTTTACGCAAACTACTACAAAATACATTTTTTTTGCCATTTGACAGTTAACAAAGGAATACAATATAATAATGATGACAGGTATAAAATAATAATAATAATATATGAATGACATTTACAATGTCAAGAGAACACATTTCGAAACACTCAAAAACACTCAGCCATTGTTTAAAGTGGGAAAAAGTAAATAATGAATCCGCTCTCTAGCTACTGTACAGCAACAAATATGAAATAAAAATGTGATTTTTGGGTGAAAAAGGTGCGAAAATATTGTAAATTTTTTTTATGTCTATTGTCTAGTAAAATAAAGAAGAGTTTTTCACTTTGACAATGACAGTCAGTCATTCGTATGACGCGACACAACCTGACATTTTCTCCTTTTTTTGTGTTAAACTGTCATTATGTTTTATTGTTGTTTTTGTAAGGCAAGATTGCGAGAGAAACGATCGTGTTTAAGTAACTGAGTAGTTAAGGGATTAACACACATTTTAAGTATTTGTTTACAAAACATTAACCATTGTTTTGCTCCATTTTCGAGAGGTGATTGCGTGGGATTAAAAATTGTCTCTATTCTTTTCGTTCTATATAAATATCTTATGTTGTGTTGTCTAATGATCAGTTTGAGGAAAAGTACTTTATTGAGAAAATAAACAAGGCTTAAGGGGATTTATATAAAACTAAGACTTAAAGTAAGTTAAACTGTTGAGATTATGCAAAATTATTTAATATTTTGTTTGGAATTTAACAGGAAAAGGAAGTAGAAGTTCAAGGAAATTGCAATATTTAGGGTTTATAGAAATATGAATTTTTAAGAAGGGCTTCGATAAAGGACATGACAAAATTTTAGAACAAAAAACCCTTAAACGAAAAATTTTATATAAAAAACTTTTAAAACGAAAGATTTTCTAAAGAAAAACTTTAAAACGAAAGATTTTTAATAGAAAACCTTCAGAAACGAAGGATTTTATATAGAAAAACTTTAAAACTAAATATTTTTTATAGGAAAACATTAAAACGAAAGCTTTTTCTATAGAAAACATTTAAAACGAAAGATTTTCTAAAGAAAAACTTTAAAAAGAAAGATTTGTATATAGAAAACCTTTTAAACGAAAGATTATCTCAAGATAAACTTTAAAACGAAAGATTTTCTAAAGAAAACCTTTAAAACGAAAGATTTTCTAAAGAAAAACTTTAAAAAGAAAGATTTGTATATAGAAAACCTTTAAAACGAACGATTTTTCTATAGAAAACATTTAAAACGAAAGATTTTCTATAGAAAACCTTTACGACGAAAGATTTTGTATAGAAAACCTTAAAAACGAAAGATTTTCTATAGAAAACCTTAAAAACGAAAGATTTTCTATAGAAAACCTTAAAAACGAAAGATTTTCTATAGAAAACCTTTAAAACGAAAGATTTTGTATAGAAAACCTTTAAAACGAAAGATTTTTCTATAGAAAACCTTTAAAACGAAAGATTTTTTTTATAGAAACCCTTGAAAACGAAAGATTTCTCTAGAGAAACCCTTGAAAACGAAAGATTTTCTATAGAAAACCATTAAAACGAAAGATTTTCTATAGAAAACCATTAAAACGAAAGATTTTCTATAGAAAACTTTTAAAACGAAAGATTTTCTATAGAAAACTTTTAAAACGAAAGATTTTCTATAGAAAAACTTTTTAAACGAAAGATTTTCTATAGAAAACCTTTAAAACAAAAGATTTTCTATAGAAAAAATTTTCCATAGAAAACCTTTAAAACAAAAGATTTTCCATAGAAAACCTTTAAAACAAAAGATTTTCCATAGAAAACCTTTTAAAACAAAAGATTTTCCATAGAAAACCTTTAAAACAAAAGATTTTCTATAGAAAACCTTTAAAACGAAAGATTTTCTATAGAAAACCTTTAAACGAAAGATTTTCTATAGAAAACCTTTAAAACGAAAGATTTTTCTATAGAAAACCTGTAAAACGAAGGATTTTTCTATAGAAAACTTTTAAAACGAAAGATTTTTCTATAGAAAACCTTGAAAACGAAAGATTTTCTAAAGAAAAACTTTAAAACGAAACATTTTTTATAGAGAAAAACCTCTATAACAAAGGATTTTCAATTGAAAAATTTTAAAACGAAAGATTTTCTATAGAAAACCTTTAAAACGAATGATTTTCTATAGAAAAACTTTAAAACGAACGATTTTCTTCAAAAACCTTTAAAACGAAAGATTTTTCTATACAAAACCTTTAAAACAAAAGATTTTCTATAGAAAAACTTTAAAACAAAAGATTTTCTATAGAAAAACTTTAAAACAAAAGATTTTCTATAGAAAAACTTTAAAACAAAACATTTTCTATAGAAAAACTTTAAAACGAAAGATTTTCTATAGAAAACCTTTCAAACGAAAGATTTTCTATAGAAAACCTTTGAAACGAAAGTTTTTCCATAGAAACCCTTTAAAACGAAAGATTTTCTATAGAAAACTTTTAAAACGAAAGATTTTCTATAGAAAACCTTTAAAACGAAAGATTTTCTATAGAAAACCTTTAAAATGAAAGATTTTCTATAGAAAACTTTTAAAACGAAAGATTTTCTATAGAAAACCTTTAAAACGAAAGATTTTTCTATAGAAAACCTTTAAAACGAAAGATTTTTCTATAGAAAACCTTTAAAACGAAAGATTTTTTTATAGAACCCTTGAAAACGAAAGATTTTCTATAGAAAACTTTAAAAACGAAAGATTTTCTATAGAAAACTTTAAAACGAAAGATTTTCTATAGAAAACCTTTAAAACAAAAGATTTTTCTATACAAAACCTTTAAAACAAAAGATTTTCTATAGAAAAATTTAAAACAAAAGATTTTCCATAGAAAACCTTTAAAACAAAAGATTTTCCATAGAAAACCTTTAAAACGAAAGATTTTCTATAGAAAACCTTTAAAACGAAAGATTTTCTATAGAAAACTTTTAAAATGAAAGATTTTGTATAGAAAACCTTTAAAACGAAAGATTTTTCTATAGAAAACCTTAAAAACGAAAGATTTTTTTATAGAAACCCTTGAAAACGAAAGATTTCTCTATAGAAAACCTTGAAAACGAAAGATTTTCCATAGAAAACCATTAAAACGAAAGATTTTCTATAGAAACTTTTAAAACGAAAGATTTTCTATAGAAAACTTTTAAACGAAAGATTTTCTATAGAAAACCTTTAAAACAAAAGATTTTTCTATACAAAACCTTTAAAACAAAAGATTTTCTATAGAACAAATTTAAAACAAAAGATTTTCCATAGAAAACCTTTAAAACAAAAGATTTTCCATAGAAAACCTTTAAAACGAAAGATTTTCTATAGAAAACCTTTAAAACGAAAGATTTTCTATAGAAAACCTTTAGAACGAAAGATTTTCTATAGAAAACCTTTTAAAACGAAAGATTTTCTATAGAAAACCTTTAAAACGAAAGATTTTCTATAGAAAACCTTTAAAACGAAAGATTTTCTATAGAAAACTTTTTAAAACGAAAGATTTTCTATAGAAAACCTTTCAAACGAAAGATTTTCTATAGAAAACCTTTTGAAACGAAAGTTTTTCCATAGAAACCCTTTAAAACGAAAGATTTTCTATAGAAAACTTTTAAAACGAAAGATTTTCTATAAAAAAACCTTTAAAACGAAAGATTTTCTATAGAAAACCTTTTAAAACGAAAGATTTTCTATAGAAAACTTTTAAAACGAAAGATTTTTTTATAGAAACCCTTGAAATCGAAATATTTTCTATAGAAAACCTTCAAAACGAAATATTTTCTATAGAAAACCTTCAAAACGAAAGATTTTCTATAGAAAACCTTTAAAACAAAAGATTTCTATAGAAACCTTTAAAACGAATGATTTTCTATAGAAAACCTTTAAAACGAAAGATTTTCTATAGAAAACCTTTAACACGAAAGATTTTCTATAGAAAACCTTTAAAACGAAAGATTTTCTATAGAAAACCTTTTAAAACGAAAGATTTTCTATAGAAAACCTTATAAAACGAAAGATTTTCTATAGAAAACCTTTAAAACGAAAGATTTTCTATAGAAAAACCTTTTAAAACGAAAGATTTTCTAAAGAAAGCCTTTAAAACGAAAGGTTTTTCTATAGATAACCTTAAAAACGAAAGATTTTTCTACAGAAAACCTTTAAAACGAAAGATTTTCTAAAGAAAACTTTAAAACGAAAGATTTTCTATAGAAAACCTTTAAAACGAAAGATTTTTCTATACAAAACCTTTAAAACAAAGATTTTCTATAGGAAAACTTTAAAACAAACGATTTTCTATAGAAAAACTTTAAAACAAAAGATTTTCTATAGAAAAACTTTAAAACAAAAAATTTTCTATAGAAAAACTTTAAAACAAAAGATTTTCTATAGAAAAACTTTAAAACGAAAGATTTTCTATAGGAAACCTTTAAAACTAAAGATTTTCTATAGAAAACGTTTAAAACGAATAAATTTTTTATAGAAAGCCTTTAAAAAGAAAAATCTTCTATAGAAAACTTTTAAAGTAAAAGATCTTTTATAGAAAACCTTTTAAAACGATAGATTTTCTATTGATAACCTTTAAAACGAAAGATTTTCTATTGAAAACCTTTAAAACGAAAGATTTTTCTATACAAAACCTTTAAAACAAAAGATTTTCTATAGAAAAAATATAAAACGAAAGATATTCCATAAAAGACATTTAAAACGAACGATTTTTCATGGCTAAACTTTTTAAACAGTAAATATCGAAATGGATCGATTTTTTATAAGAATACTTCCTCTACAATTTGATTTTACAATCTCTAAATCTAATTTTCACATTTCATTTACTATTGAAAGATAATTTTTATTCAAATTGTAAATTTTTCCTCGATTTTATATTTCACTACTTGTATTCACTAAATACTGTAAAACCAAAATGTCGGACACCCCACCAGAACGTAATTCGAATTCAAAATCGAATCTTATTGAAGTCCAGCATGTGGGTTGTAACAGCTAAGCTGCAATCTCCCCTGAAAAGTCTAATGTTAAGCTATAGTTCCTCAACTGATTCGGAAAACAATCAGATACTTTATCGTGGCGAACATCATAGTAATACGAAATATAATAAGTTTCTAAACGAAATAACAAATGGCTCGGATACGACCATAACAGAGAATTCAAAAATTCTATATGAAATGACCGCTGTAACTAAAGAAATGAAAAGGAAGTCCAAAAATAACTTGACTCCTTCGAAAATAGAATTTCAATTGTATACCAAACCTAAGAAGAGATTGCAAAGGAATAAGGGAAATGAGAATAAGAAACTAAAAAGACAACTATTTGAGGATAAAGTGGAGAATAAAGAAAAGAATGTGGTTAAAAAAGAAAACACAATATTTCAACGTTTAAAATTTTCTCTAAAGAAAATGAAAGATTCCAAAAAGGTGGAACAACAACCAGAGGTAGATAAAATTTTCGCTGATTTGCCGGAACCAGAGTTATTGCCTCATAATCTTAACTCTAACAATGATATCAAAATAGGCATTTACCCTTTTGAACATGGCTGCGCTGATTATTTGAAAACCCACGATTGTCCACCACAAATTTACTCCTTAATATTGGCGGAAAGGGCCACACATTATGCCACCCGCTTTTGGGCTGAATTCTTTGGTAGTCTACAAATTGCTGTAGTTTTTATAGTGACCTTTCTCCTGCAAACTTATCGCTTTGTTTTATGTTCTGTAATTAATATTCTATTGGTGGAATTTCTACACATGACTTCGGATTATTTGGTGAAACCTTTACTTACTGTAATTTTTAATGGTTTTCTTCAACCACCCTTGATATTTTGTTTTAATATATTGTCATCGTTACGTGATATTTTGGAACCTATAGCCGATACCTTGAATAATTTTATGAAACCTGCAGCCACAGTGGGTCGTAGTATACGTTTGGTTCATGTCACGTATAATAAAAGAATATTGCAAAAATGTTTAATTATATTTGTGGTTATCGATTCATGTTAATTATTTATTTAATAAAAGAAGTTCTTTAAAACTTTTCTCTATAGAAAATCGTTCGTTTTAAAGGTTTTCTTTAGAAAATCTTTCGTTTTCAATGTTTTCTATAGAAAATCTTTCGTTTTCAAGGTTTTCTATAGAAAATCTTTCGTTTTCAAGGTTTTCTATAGAAAATCTTTCGTTTTCAAGGTTTTCTATAGAAAATCTTTAGTTTTCAAGGTTTTCTATAGAAAATCTTTCGTTTTAAAGGTTTTCTATAGAAAATCTTTCGTTTTTTAAAGGTTTTCTATAGAAAATCTTTCGTTTTTAAAGGTTTTCTATAGAAAATCTTTTGTTTTAAAAGTTTTCTATAGAAAATCTTTCGTTTTAAAGGTTTTCTATAGAAAATCTTTCGTTTTAAAGGTTTTCTATAGAAAATCTTTCGTTTTTAAAGGTTTTCTATAGAAAATCTTTCGTTTTTAAAGGTTTTCTATAGAAAATCTTTCGTTTTTAAAGGTTTTCTATAGAAAATCTTTCGTTTTAAAGGTTTTCTTTTAAAGGTTTTCTATAGAAAATCTTTCGTTTTAAAGGTTTTCTATAGAAAATCTTTCGTTTTACAGGTTTTCTATAGAAAATCTTTCGTTTTACAGGTTTTCTATAGAAAATCTTTCGTTTTTAAAGTTTTTTTTTTTTAAGAACATTTTTCATTGTAAGTTTTTTCTATAGAAAAATTTTCATTTTTAAGGTTTTCTATAGAAAATCTTTCGTTTTAAAATTGTTCTATAGAAAATCTTTCGTTTTAAATTTTTTCTATAGAAAATCTTTCGTTTTAAGGTTTTCCTATGGAAAATCTTTTGTTTAAAAAGTTTTTCTATAGAAAATTTTTATAATTTTACTCAAAAACTTTACTTCATTAAACGTTTACGTTACGTTTTCGTTTTGCCTTGGACAATTGCATAACATTAAATACCAACCATCTGGCATCTTTGTTTCTTATCATTATTAAATTTTTTTGCCCAAAACAGTTGTTCCAACGCAGTAAGTGGTGTGAAAATATAAATTTTCTATATTTATTTTGTCCATAGTGAACGCACAATTATTAATTTTGCATAAATTTTATTAAATTTTTAGTTAGATTTTTGTTTACCAAACTATATAACAATAACAAACATACGTTTTATTAGAAATTTAACAAAAACAAATTTCATCGGCTTTTGCTAAAGAAAAACAATAAAAAAGTGAAAAAAATTATATGGAAAATAGAAATTGTAGATAAAAAGGAAAAAAAAATTGCAAAAAAGACCAAAAGTGTTACGGAATAATAAAATAAACATTGGCTGTGTGTGTGTGTTGAATTGTTTCCTATTAAGAAAATTTCTTAAAAATCTATTAAATGCTTCCATTTTGGTCACGTTTTAAACACGGTGTTTTACAAAATTTAACCGCAACATATTTTCGAGGTTTGTTTGTTATCAATCGAACCACCAACCATAATGTGGTCCATCAAACAGCTTTTCCAAGATGTTTGTGGCTGCAAACTGTGTTTTCTTCCTCTTCTACACGTAATAAGTTGGTGACAGGTGGTGTTTGTTTATTAATGGTGCCGGGCAATGGAGTTGATTTTAATAAACGTTTATTACAAATAAACAATACGCAAATTTGTAATTATTATTATTGTTTAAAGAAAACATTTAACCTCATTTGTGACATTTTTCTTATTGTAATTTATACAGTTTTTTTTGTTGTTTTCTTTGTCTGTTTTGTGTTTTTTGCTTTTTCTTGTTTTCGTTAATGACGCAGCAACAGCTGTTTGTTTATATCTTATTCTCACTGTTGTAATTTGTCAAGATTTTTGGTTGTTGTCTTAGCTAAGCAACACATATTGTTGTTGTTATTGACATATAGATAGCGCTGTTAAAATTTAGTTACAGAACCGTTAGATTTTAGTTTTTTAATGTTTTTTGTAATAAAATACAATTTTGTTTTTCTAGCACAAAAATTACGCAAAGTTGGTTTTAGAGGTATGCACAGTTCCATAGAAGATTTAAAAATGGCCGCCATGCAAGTTAAAATCCTACCAGCTCTACAGGACAATTACATGTACATGGTAAGTCTTACATCTCTGCCAATTATTTTCGAACAAATTTGTGAACAAAATGCATTTTGAGAGAACCATTGTAATATTTTGCAGAGACATTTGTTGTTGTAACAGCTTAAACTGGAAAATAAGTAACTAGTTAGTTAGTTAGTTAGTTAGTTAGTTAGTTAGTTAGTTAGTTAGTTAGTAGTTAGTAGTTAGTTAGTTAGTTAGTTAGTTAGTTAGTTAGTTAGTTAGTTAGTTAGTTAGTTAGTTAGTTAGTTAGTTAGTTAGTTAGTTAGTTAGTTAGTTAGTTAGTTAGTTAGTTAGTTAGTTAGTTAGTTAGTTAGTTAGTTAGTTAGTTAGTTAGTTAGTTAGTTAGTAGTTAGTTAGTTAGTTAGTTAGTTAGTAGTTAGTTAGTTAGTTAGTTAGTTAGTTAGTTAGTTAGTTAGTAGTTAGTTAGTTAGTTAGTTAGTTAGTAGTTAGTTAGTTAGTTAGTTAGTTAGTTAGTTAGTTAGTTAGTTAGTTAGTTAGTTAGTTAGTAGTTAGTTAGTTAGTTAGTTAGTTAGTTAGTTAGTTAGTTAGTTAGTTAGTTAGTTAGTAGTTAGTTAGTTAGTTAGTTAGTTAGTTAGTTAGTTAGTTAGTTAGTTAGTTAGTTAGTTAGTTAGTTAGTTAGTTAGTTAGTTAGTTAGTTAGTTAGTTAGTTAGTTAGTTAGTTAGTTAGTTAGTTAGTTAGTTAGTTAGTTAGTTAGTTAGTTAGTTAGTTAGTTAGTTAGTTAGTTAGTTAGTTAGTTAGTTAGTTAGTTAGTTAGTTAGTTAGTTAGTTAGTTAGTTAGTTAGTTAGTTAGTTAGTTAGTTAGTTAGTTAGTTAGTTAGTTAGTTAGTTAGTTAGTTAGTTAGTAGTTAGTTAGTTAGTTAGTTAGTTAGTTAGTTAGTTAGTTAGTTAGTAGTTAGTTAGTTAGTAGTTAGTTAGTAGTTAGTTAGTTAGTTAGTTAGTTAGTTAGTTAGTTAGTTAGTTAGTTAGTTAGTTAGTTAGTTAGTTAGTTAGTTAGTTAGTTAGTTAGTTAGTTAGTTAGTTAGTTAGTTAGTTAGTAGTTAGTTAGTTAGTTAGTTAGTTAGTTAGTTAGTTAGTTAGTTAGTTAGTTAGTTAGTTAGTTAGTTAGTTAGTTAGTTAGTTAGTAGTTAGTTAGTTAGTTAGTTAGTTAGTTAGTTAGTTAGTTAGTTAGTTAGTTAGTTAGTTAGTAGTTAGTTAGTTAGTTAGTTAGTTAGTTAGTTAGTTAGTTAGTTAGTTAGTTAGTTAGTTAGTTAGTTAGTTAGTTAGTTAGTAGTAGTTAGTTAGTAGTTAGTTAGTAGTAGTTAGTTAGTTAGTATTTAAAGTGATTTTACAATATAAGTTATTCCATTGCAGATCATTTGCAGTAACACTCGTGAAGCTGCCATTGTCGACCCCGTAGACCCAGAAGCTGTCATCAATGCTGTCAAACAAGAAAGTGTCAACTTAACCAAAGTTTTAACCACCCATCATCATTGGGATCATGCTGGTGGTAATGAAAAACTAGTTAAATTATTTAACAAACCTCTCGATGTTTATGGTGGTGATGAGCGTATTGGCGCTCTTAATCATAAAGTGACACAAGATGATCGTTTGAACATTGGCGATCTAAAGGTCACCTGTTTGTTTACTCCTTGTCACACCACTGGTCATATCTGTTATTTTGTGGAGGCACCTAATGGTGATAAATGTGTCTTCACTGGTGATACTCTTTTCCAGGGTGGTTGTGGTCGTTTCTTTGAGGGTACTGCTGAACAAATGTATGCCGCTTTGGTGGAAAAATTATCGGCATTACCCGATGATACCAAGGTATTTTGTGGTCATGAATACACTTTGCAAAACATGGCCTATGCTCGTCATGTGGAACCGCAAAATGAAAACATTCTGAAGAGAATTGAATGGGCTAAATTGCGTCGTGCCACTCAATCGCCAACTGTGCCTTCTACCATTGCCGAGGAGAAATCATGGAATCCATTTATGCGTGTTCACGAGGCCTCCGTACAAAAACATGCCAATGAATCTGATCCCATACGCACCATGGGTAGTTTACGTAAGGAAAAGGACACATTTAAGGCTTAAGCGATGTTTGTGTGTCTAGTAAAACGTGTAGTCCGTTTGATGTTCTCCCATTATTGTTTAAAGTTTTAGCAAATAGTTATTTTCTTCTTAATTTTGTGCACTTTTCTAATACAACTAATTTGAATTGTATTTATTCGATTGAAAGACAAATTTGTTTCGAGGACAAAAAACTGGATTTTTTGTTAAGAAATTGGCTGTTATTTTTCCAAAAAAAAATACATATAGATTAAATAAATGAATTTCGGGTTTTGGTTATAGAATAATAATTGTAAAGTGTTATAAAAAGTGTTGCCAGATGAAGTGTTTTATCAAGTGTAACTAAATGTGCTTAGAGTTGTGTACAACAACCATATTTAAAGTGGCAATTAAGTTTTGTTTTCAATAAATTTTAGACTAATTGGAAGGACAATTCTACTCTCAACTCTCAGGACAATTCTACTCTCAACTATAATGATTTTAGGAAGACAGAACAAGTCATTACTTTTTGTAATGCATTACTTAGCAACCCCCATTACTATTTGTTGTTAACTTTTAGTTTTTATCTTTTCAAATACTAGACAATAGTTCCCTATTTATATTTATTATTTAAATAAACTAATCACATCTCTGGAATGTGTTGTTTGTTGATAAGAAAATTGTTTTATATAAATTTTGAATGAATGACTGCATTCTCAAGTCCAAAACGTTAAAAATAATCTTGTTTAATAAATTAAAGTTTATCTCGTTTATCTTTATTTGATAGAAATCTTATAAATAGTTTTGAAATTTATCACAAACAAACTTTACAACTGAGAAATTTAAATAAACAATATGATTAGGTTATTAAATTTAAATGAAGGTCAAGTTTTTGACAACTAGTCGTAAATTTTGGAAGAAAAAATGTTCGAACGTTAGTTACTTAAACTTCTACATTTATACTTTTCCAAAGTCTATACCAAAATAGTACTTAAGAGTACCCTTATAGTTCCAAAAAACATGTACTTTTCGTTATAAACCCTAAACTTACAATAGAATACATATATGAATACATAACTGCTTGCCGCTAGTTCTCTTTTATACTTTACAACTTTACCACTTATGACACTTTATTTCATTCTTTATTTCTCCAGTCATTCATTCCACTTGTACACTTACTTTATCATTAGTATTTCCATTTTGGAATTGCACAACATACACAAGTAAACTAACTAAGCGATTTGGTTAAAATATCAAATGTTTTCTACTACTTACTCTTATGTAGATGATGTTTTTTCCCTTTAAGCCAGCAACAGTAGCTACCAACTTTTCCTTTAACCTTCTTTTTTTTTTGTTCTTTTATCATGTAGAACTTTCTTCTTACTTCTTATAACACTTGTCATAGTTTTTGTCATGACGTATTGCTGCCACTTTATAGTAAAAGTATACAACTGTGGAGAGTATATCATAATAGTAACTGGTTAGAGTGAAATAACTTTAAAGTTTTGTATTTTTGTGGTTTATAGTTTTCCCCAAACTACTATTTTTTAAAATGTGACACAGTGGTGGAAAGCGGAGGAGGAGGGAAACAAAAACGAGGAAGGAAAACGAGCAGCGGACAAACAGGGAAACCAGGGAACGAAGGGCAGGGAAAGACAGGAAAACAGAAGGAGGAAAGTGGAGCGACAAAGGAGGGCGGGAAAAGGGAACGAACGAACGAACGAACGAACGAACGAACGAACGAACGAACGAACGAACGAACGAACGAACGAACGAACGAACGAACGAACGAACGAACGAACGAACGAACGAACGAACGACCGAACGAACGAACGAACGAACGACGAACGAACGAACGAACGAACGAACGAACGAACGAACGAAACGAACGAACGAACGAACGAACGTAACGAACGAACGAACGAACGAACGAAGAACGAAACGAACGAACGAACGAACGAACGAACGAACGAACGAACGAACGAACGAACGAACGAACGAACGAACGAACGAAACGAACGAACGAACGAACGAACGAAAGAACGAACGAACGAACGAACGAACGAACGAACGAACGAACGAACGAACGAACGAACGAACGAACGAACGAACGAACGAACGAACGAACGAACGAACGAACGAACGAACGAACGAACGAACGAACGAACGAACGAACGAAAACGAACGAACGAACGAACGAACGAACGAACGAACGAACGAACGAACGAACTAACGAACGAACGAACGAACGAACGAACGAACGAACGAACGAACGAACGAACGACGAACGAACGAACGAACGAACGAACGAACGAACGAACGAACGAACAAACGAAAAACGAACGAACGAACGAACGAACGAACGAACGAAAAGAACGAACGAACGAACGAACGAACAAACGAACGAACGAAAAAACGAACGAACAAGAACAACGAACGAACGAACGAACGAACGAACTAAAAAACTAACGAACGAACGAACGAACGAACAACGAAAACGAAAACTAACGAACTAACAACGAAAAACGAACTAACGAACTAACGAACGAACGAACTAACTACTAACTAACTAACTACTAACTAACAACGAACTAACTAACGAACTAACTAACGAACTACTAACAACGAACGAACTAACTAACTAATAACTAACTAACTAACTAACTAACTAACTAACTAACTAACTAACAACTAACAACTAACTAACTAACTAACTAACTAACTAACTAACTAACTAACTAACTAACCGTCCTCTCCGACCGAAAGCAATTTCCAAAAGAACTTGACAAATACTGTAAAGCATCTCCTTTACTGAAATAATATAATATTGAACGTGAATAGGGGTCTCCTTTCTGTCTCTGAATGCTAAATTTTTGACAAGCCAGCTGATGTCTTTGCAAAGAGTTCTCTTTGATCTCTTCTCTGAGATCTTTCAGAAGTTCTTTTTACTTGGAGAGATCTAGAGAACTATCGAGAATTTAATTTCTTTCATCGTTTGTACCCGTTGAAAGGATGAACGCCAATTTCTTTACACTATGCTTCACAACTACAAGCATAGTATAATCCTATAAGGTTCTCTCTTTTCCTCTCTTCAATACGATATACTATAGTCTTTGTAAAGAGTTTTAGGTTTAATAGCATATTTAGATCTTTTAGGAGATCGAGTACACCCTTTTTAAAATCTAGTTATCAATTCTTATTATTTCGACTACTGACTTGTACTCTAGTATATATAATTATGAGGAAAGGACAATGACATGAATTGGGGAAATTACGGAAGTGCATCTTGAATTTAATAAGTCTTAAGTCTACGTTCATAAGTTTATCAAACCGTAAGTGTCGCCGTTTTTTTTCTACCTCTCCGAAAGTTTTCTTACTGTTCTGTATTTTTGTTTTCGTTCATCTAAAAATTAGCTACTGAATTAGCACAATTGGATCCCAAATAAATGATCTTTATAAAATACTGTTTATTTAATATAAGACAAATATATAGCAACAAATATTAGGATATTTCTATATACAAATATTAATCATTTTGAGAATATATCCAACTGATGCACTATTCCTACCGATATCTGCAAAAGAAAGACTCTTATGATGATCACTATGTTTGAAACTTGGTGTAGAATTATAATTTTTTGGAGTATAAACAGCAGGAGTAACTTGTTTAGGAGATCTAAACCTTACCCATCAGTCTATATTAATTTTGAACTATTGCGGATAGAAGTTGAAGGACTTAAATCTTTAATATTGTGTCCCTCTTGTGTTATGAACTTAGCCTTTGCTTTATCTAAATCGTCTTGAAATTCACGTCTACAATAACAATTACCCTGTAGAAGACTCATTTTCGATTCGATTTCTTTAACGAAATTTTCTACATTTTGTGGTTTTCTGAACACATTCGGATCGACGTTAAGATTATTTTCCCTTATAATCTTCCATTTTCTCATGCTGCTAAGAACATCACCACAAAAGGATGGGGATTTGGGAAGAGATTCAATCACTTGCGATTGTTTGGAAAAGGCTGAATAATATTCATATTTAATTTGAAAGAGTACCTTTATTCACTTTCGGCTATTACTTACCCGATTTTTTCCTTAATTTATCGGGTTTCGTTAGTTCCCGATTTGCTTCTTCATACATTTGCAAAATTTTGGACATTCTCATGTCGGCATCTTTGGCATTGTAGAGTGGTGCACATTTTGGTGCACAAAGATTGTGTATATCGGGCCCTGAAAAGGGTACTTTCGTTCCGTAAGCAGATTTTTTATGTTCCCTTCTAGCAACCTCAATTTCATGGCGTCGCTGTTCTTTGGCTTGTATTGAACGTTGATTGCATGCTTTGAAAGTTAAAGAGGCCAATAATTGTTCCACTTTGGAAAGGGCGCTTAAAAATAAAGGAAATAGTTTTCAAATTCTAATATTTTTAAAACTTCCGTTATACCTGCTATTCCTTAATGAGTACACGCCCGGTATCTGATGAGTCCTTAGCAAATGATGCAACTTAAAGGCCACACAATAGAGCAGATCTTCTCCGGCCATCAATTGTAAACGCATTAAACGTGTATGATCGTGTATATAATGACGCACCCACCAACCGCGCCATAAGGCCTGAATCTTTTGGGCAGCCCGATAATAATGTTGTTCAATACGTTGCTGCAAAGTTTCTTCAACTTTCCGGAAATACAAACGCTGACAATAAAATCTGCGCCATTCACGTTGTATTATAATGGCGGCCAGACATAGACGTTTGTATTTCCTGCGATACAACCAACCGCGTATGTAACGTTGTATGCAGCGAGCGGCCTTGAATTCCAGATAATCTTGTATCAACAAAGAGGTTCTAGACAAGATAGAAATAACATACATATTTTCCTATATAAATAAATTTCCTTCCAACCTTGATAGTTCCTTTTTAAGTTCATCTTGCGATTCTTCATATGCCATTGCTTCATAGTCTTCTGCTTCATCTAACCATTCTTCTTGGCCATCTCCTATAGATTTTTCTTCCTTTATTGTAAGATTTGAAGTTTTGTTAATGGTGTTTGGTAAAATTTCTACGGTTGGCTTAAGTTCTAGTAAAGAGTTTAACGCGACTTTTGTTTTCTTTTAGTGGGCATTTTTTTTTTCAAATATTTTATATAATTTTTTTAAAAAATATACATATGTATTTGAAATTGTCAGTATTTATTCTTTGTTGTCAGTTTTTAAAGCAAGATTATTCACCAAAATTTTGATTTTAAATTAAGTTTAGGGTCCCAACATCAGGGTCCCAATTTTAAGCTGTATCAAAAATTGAATAAGGTAATAACTCTCAAACCTGAAAGGTTTTTCTCACATACAGTTTGAGAACTGAACTAGAATCAGAACTATAACAGAACCAGAACTAGAAACAGAACTAGAACAGAACTAGAACAGAACTAAAACAGAACTAAAACAGAACTAGAACAGAACTAGAACAGAACTAAAACAGAACTAAAACAGAACTAGAACAGAACTAGAACAGAACTAGAACAGAACTAGAACAGAGCTAGAACAGAACTAGAACAGAACTAGAACAGAACTAGAAACTAGAACAGAACTAGAACAGAACTAGAACAGAACTAGAACAGAACTAGAACAGAACTAGAACAGAACTAGAACAGAACTAGAACAGAACTAGAACAGAACTAGAACAGAACTAGAACAGAACTAGAACAGAACTAGAACAGAACTAGAACAGAACTAGAACAGAACTAGAACAGAACTAGAAACAGAACTAGAACAGAACTAGAACAGAACTAGAACAGAACTAGAACAGAACTAGAACAGAACTAGAAACAGAACTAGAACAGAACTAGAACAGAACGTAGAACAGAACTAGAACAGAACTAGAACAGAACTAGAACAGAACTAGAACAGAACTAGAACAGGAAACTAGAACAGAACTAGAACAGAACTAGAACAGAACTAGAACAGAACTAGAACAGAAACTAGAACAGAACTAGAACAGAACTAGAACAGAAACTAGAACAAGAACTAGAACAGAATTAGAAACATTTCACCTATTGAGTTCAAAATTTATGCCAAAAATGCCTATTGTTTAATCAAATATTCAATACGATTATTTTTGTTTAAAAATAACTATAAACATTGTTTTGATTTTCTAATTGTTTACTCTTTTATTTTTATTTAATAACCGTGTTGACTGATTAGATAAAACAACAAAAAAATTATTGAAGTAAACAAAATAAATAAACTTACTCGTTATCATGTGTCTGTCTAATGGAAATAAAATGTTTAGTTTTTTGTGATTATTTCTAACATTTTTAAGTTGTTTAATAAATATTCGTAATCATGAATTACTAATAATAAATTTGCTTAAAGTTGAAGGAGGAATAAGCTTAGAAGGTTAAAAAGGCTACTAGAAATGAACTAGAACTAAATTAGAATTTTTTTTTTCAAATATTTCAATTTTATTTAATACTATTTTTAGTAACCAAATTAGTCACTTTTTAAAAACCATTAACATTTTAAAAAACTAGACTTCATTACCTTTCCACTAATATATAACAAGCGGTATATTGCTTTTATTTATACTTTGAAACTATACCTAGAAATACCGCACCCTGAAAATATTGCTACCGAAACTTCTTATAAATAAACATTCCTTACTATGCGCTTCTCAGTTTTGCACGTACCAAAATGTTTGATGTGTTGTTGTTGTTTTGTAAGAGACCTTAAGTAATCTCCACATGAGGAAATCCAGAATATTAACACTGACGTTTCCGTCGTATCTAAAGCTTATAAAAAGTTTTTTCTGTTTATGTTAATGTTGTATTTGAAAAAAATGGATTTTGGTAAGAATTTTGATTTTTTGAAAAAATGGATTTTTAGAATAAAAAAAATTGGGATTTTTAGTTACAAATGGATTTTGTAAAATAATTTTTTTTTAAAAAAAAATTTGTATTTTTCATAAGAAAATTATTTCAGTTGAAATTTTGTTTTTAATGAAAATTTTGATATATTAATAATTTAGATTTTTAGTAAAAATTTGGATTTTTATAAAGAATTTGGATTATAGTTCAGTTCAAATTAGGTTCTCGTTCAGTTCTAGTTGTATTCTAGTTCTGTTCTAGTTCTGTTCTAGTTCTGTTCTAGTTCTGTTCTAGTTCTGTTCTAGTTCTTTCTAGTTCTGTTCTAGTTCTGTTCTAGTTCTGTTCTAGTTCTGTTCTAGTTCTGTTCTAGTTCTGTTCTAGTTCTGTTCTAGTTCTGTTCTGTTAGTTCTGTTCTAGTTCTGTTCTAGTTCTGTTCTAGTTCTGTTCTAGTTCTAGTTCTGTTCTAGTTCTGTTCTAGTTCTGTTCTAGTTCTGTTCTAGTTCTGTTCTAGTTCTGTTCTAGTTCTGTTCTGTTCTAGTTCTGTTCTAGTTCTGTTCTAGTTCGTTCTAGTTCTGTTCTAGTTTCTGTTCTAGTTCTGTTCTAGTTCTGTTCTAGTCTGTTCTAGTCGGTTCTAGTTCTAGTTTCTAGTTCTGTTCTAGTTCTGTTCTAGTTCTGTTCTAGTTCGTTCTATTCTGTTCTAGTTCTGTTCTAGTTCTGTTCTAGTTCTGTTCTAGTTCTGTTCTAGTCTGTTCTAGTTCTGTTCTAGTTCTGTTCTAGTTCGTTCTAGTTCTGTTCTAGTTCGTTCTAGTTCTGTTCTAGTTCTGTTCTAGTTCTGTTCTAGTTCTGTTCTAGTTCTGTTCTAGTTCTGTTCTAGTTCTGTTCTAGTTCTGTTCTAGTTTCTGTTCTCTAGTTCTGTTCTAGTTCTGTTCTAGTTCTGTTCTAGTTCTGTTCTAGTTCTGTTTAGTTCTGTTCTAGTTCTGTTCTAGTTCTGTTCCAGTTCTGTTCGTTCTATTCTAGTTCTGTTTTAGTTCTAGTTCTATTCTAGTTGTTCTAGTTCTGTCTGTTCTAGTTCTGTTCTAGTTCTGTTCTAGTTCTGTTCTAGTTCTGTTCTAGTTCTGTTCTAGTTCTGTTCTAGTTCTGTTCTTTCTGTCTAGTTCTGTCTAGTTCTGTTTTTATTTCTAGTTCTGTTCTAGTTCTAGTTCTGTTCTAGTTCTGTTCTAGTTCTGTTCTGTTCTAGTTCTGTTCTAGTTCTGTTAGTTCTGTTTTGTCTAGTTCTGTTCTAGTTCTGTTCTAGTTCTGTTCTAGTTCTGTTAGTCTGTTCTAGTTTGTTCTAGTTCTGTTCTAGTTTGTTCTAGTTCTGTTCTAGTTCTGTTCTAGTTCTGTTCTAGTCTGTTCTAGTTCTGTTTAGTTCTGTTCTAGTTCTGTTCTAGTTCTGTTCTAGTTCTGTTCTAGTTCTGTTCTAGTTCTGTTCTAGTTCTGTTCTAGTTCTGTTCTAGTTCTGTTCTAGTTCTGTTCTAGTTCTGTTCTAGTTGTTCTAGTTCTGTTCTAGTTCTATTCTAGTTCTGTTAGTTCTGTTCTAGTTCTGTTCTAGTTCTGTTCTAGTTCTGTTCTAGTTTGTTCTGTTCTGTTCTAGTTGTTCTAGTTCTGTTCTAGTTCTGTTCTAGTTCTGTTCTAGTTCTGTTCTAGTTCTGTTCTAGTTCTGTTCTAGTTCTGTTTAGTTCTGTTCTAGTTCTGTTCTAGTTCTGTTCTAGTTCTGTTCTAGTTCTGTTCTAGTTCTGTTCTAGTTCTGTTCTAGTTCTGTTCTAGTTCTGTTCTAGTTCTGTTCTAGTTCTGTAGTTCTGTTCTAGTTCTGTTCTAGTTCTGTTCTAGTTCTGTTCTAGTTCTGTTCTAGTTCTGTTCTAGTTCTGTTCTAGTTCTGTTCTAGTTCTGTTCTAGTTCTGTTCTAGTTCTGTTCTAGTTCTGTTCTAGTTCTGTTCTAGTTCTGTTCTAGTTCTGTTCTAGTTCTGTTCTAGTTCTGTTCTAGTTCTGTTCTAGTTCTGTTAGTTCTGTTCTAGTTCTGTTCTAGTTCTGTTCTAGTTCTGTTCTAGTTCTGTTCTAGTTCTGTTCTAGTTCTGTTCTAGTTCTGTTCTAGTTCTGTTCTAGTTCTGTTCTAGTTCTGTTCTAGTTCTTTCTAGTTCTGTTCTAGTTCTGTTCTAGTTCTGTTCTAGTTCTGTTCTAGTTCTGTTCTAGTTCTGTTCTAGTTCTGTTCTAGTTCTGTTCTAGTTCTGTTCTAGTTCTGTTCTAGTTCTGTTCTAGTTCTGTTCTAGTTCTGTTCTAGTTCTGTTCTAGTTCTGTTCTAGTTCTGTTCTAGTTCTGTTCTAGTTCTGTTCTAGTTCTGTTCTAGTTCTGTTCTAGTTCTGTTCTAGTTCTGTTCTAGTTCTGTTCTAGTTCTGTTCTAGTTCTGTTCTAGTTCTGTTCTAGTTCTGTTCTAGTTCTGTTCTAGTTCTGTTCTAGTTCTGTTCTAGTCTGTTCTAGTTCTGTTCTAGTTCTGTTCTAGTTCTGTTTCTAGCTGTTCTAGTTCTGTTCTAGTTCTGTTCTAGTTCTGTTCTAGTTCTGTTCTAGTTCTGTTCTAGTTCTGTTCTAGTTCTGTTCTAGTTCTGTTCTAGTTCTGTTCTAGTTCTGTTCTAGTTCTGTTCTAGTTCTGTTCTAGTTCTGTTCTAGTTCTGTTCTAGTTCTGTTCTATGTTCTAGTTCTGTTCTAGTTCTGTTCTGTTCTGTTCTAGTTCTAGTTCTGTTCTGTTCTGTTCTGTTCTGTTCTAGTTCTGTTCTGTTCTGTTCTATTCTAGTTCTAGTTCTAGTTTGTTCTGTTCTAGTTCTGTTCTAGTTCTGTTCTAGTTCTGTTCTAGTTCTGTTCTAGTTCTGTTCTAGTTCTGTTCTAGTTCTGTTCTGTTATGTTCTGTTCTAGTTCTGTCTGTTCTTCTGTTCTAGTTCTGTTCTGTTCTGTTCTGTCTGTTCTGTTCTAGTTCTGTTCTAGTTCTGTTCTAGTCTGTTCTAGTTCTGTTCTAGTTCTGTTCTAGTTCTGTTCTAGTTCTGTTCTAGTTCTGTTCTAGTTCTGTTCTAGTTCTGTTCTAGTTCTGTTCTAGTTCTGTTCTAGTTCTGTTCTAGTTCTGTTCTAGTTCTGTTCTAGTTCTGTTCTAGTTCTGTTCTAGTTCTGTTCTAGTTCTTTTCTAGTTCTGTTCTAGTTTGTTCTAGTTCTGTTCTAGTTCTGTTCTAGTTCTGTTCTAGTTCTGTTCTAGTTCTGTTCTAGTTCTGTTCTAGTTCTGTTCTAGTTCTGTTCTAGTTCTGTTCTAGTTCTGTTCTAGTTCTGTTCTAGTTCTGTTCTAGTTCTGTTCTAGTTCTGTTCTAGTTCTGTTCTAGTTCTGTTCTAGTTCTGTTCTAGTTTCTGTTCTAGTCTGTTCTAGTTCTGTTCTAGTCTGTTCTAGTTCTGTTCTAGTTCTGTTCTAGTTCTGTTCTAGTTCTGTTCTAGTTCTGTTCTAGTTCTGTTCTAGTTCTGTTCTAGTTCTGTTCTAGTTCTGTTCTAGTTCTGTTCTAGTTCTGTTCTAGTTCTGTTCTAGTTCTGTTCTAGTTCTGTTCTAGTTCTGTTCTAGTTCTGTTCTAGTTCTGTTCTAGTTTAGTTCTGTTCTAGTTCTGTTCTAGTTCTGTTCTAGTTCTGTTCTAGTTCTGTTCTAGTTCTGTTCTAGTTCTGTTCTAGTTCTGTTCTAGTCTGTTCTAGTTCTTTCTAGTTCTGTTCTAGTTCTGTTCTAGTTCTGTTCTAGTTCTGTTCTAGTTCTGTTCTAGTTCTGTTCTAGTTCTGTTCTAGTTCTGTTCAAGTTCTATTCTAATTCTGTTCTATTTCTGTTCTAGTTCTGTTCTAGTTCTGTTCGAGAACTGAGCTAGAGCTGAACTGGGGATAGTTGCTGGTTTATAACTTCAAAAGTGCAATTTTCTTTATATACAAGTAAAATTTTCTTTAAATGGAAATAAAAACACGAGTATTGTTTTGCTTTGTTTTTATAGGAATATTCAATATAATTTATTTAAATATTTTAAAATTAAAATGTTTAAATTAATGTAAAATTAAACTAAATAAAAATATTTACAAAATTATTTCAATTAATTAATTAATTTTAATAAAAAGTATAGTTTGTATATAAAAAGTAAAAATTTTGTTTGAATTTCTTTTAAGACATTTTTTCAATATTTTTTTTTGCAAATTACAAACAATTAGAAATGGTCTTTAATGAATTTCAGTCATAATTTTAATTAAAATAAAAATAAACGTTTATAAAAAAATTAAAATTAAATTGTCGTTTTATAAGAGTTAATTTTTCAGTTTTTTTTTTTAATTTGGTTTCGGTAAGAATTTAGTTTTCAATTTTTTTTTGAAAATTTTTCATATTTTAACCAATCGTATCGTTAGCTGAAACTTAATTAAAATTATATTATTTTATATTATAACTATTAGTTTCTTTTTTTAGGGATATTGTATACAGTTTTTGAGGAAAATAAAATTTTAAATTTTAACTTAAAACTAAAATTTAAAATTTATTTTTTGAAAATTTTTGTATTGGAAATTTCATTTTAAAAAATAATACCTAATAAGGGTGAATTATTTGTTTGTTTTTAATTAAAGAAAAGTGTTAAATAATGTTTTGTGGAATTTTATAAAAGTTTTAAAATTAATAGTTAGTGCTTAATGTTTGTGTTTTAAATAATACCTAAAATTTTCTATAATACTTCTTAGAAAAAAGTTTTTTTTTTTTTTTATTTTAACTTAAAGGTTTCATTTCGATTTATTTTACAATAAAACTTATTTTAAATATTTTTTATAAAATTAATAAAAAATTATCACATTTGTAATGCTAAATAAAAGAAAAAAATTATACTAGTAGTAATTGTAATAATAGTAATTATACAAAAAATGAGTTAAATTTTTAAGAAAATTTTGAAAAAAAGCTTTAATAAGGCAAGAAAAAAGCATTTTTTTCTTTAGAAAAGAAATTAAAAAGTAAAGTTAAAAGTTTCCAAATAATTAAAAATAATAATTTTTATTTAATTATAATTTAAGTTTGAGATTTATGCTTTTAAACTTTAGATTTGTTTAACGGCCAAAAATTCTCTCATATGCTTACTTGCTTTGATACGTAAATACAAAATAAACTTGTCCGAGAGCTTTTCTTCTTAATCTTCACCTATCTCTTGCTCATGAGAAAATCTAGTCTAGTCTGTAGTGTAGTCTATAGTCTAGTCCATAGCCTAGTCTATAGTCTAGTCTATACACTAGTCTATAGTCTAGTCTATAGCCTAGTCAATAGCCTAGTCTACAGTCTAGTCTATAATCTAGTCTATAGTCTAGTCTATAGTCTAGTCTATAGTCTAGTCTATAGTCTAGTCTTCTATAGTCTAGTCTAGTCTATAGTCTAGTCTATAGTCTAGTCTAGTCTATAGTCTAGTCTATAGTCTAGTCTATAGTCTAGTCTATAGTCTAGTCTATAGTCTAGTCTATAGTCTAGTCTATAGTCTAGTCTATAGTCTAGTCTATAGTCTAGTCTATAGTCTAGTCTATAGTCTAGTCTATAGTCTAGTCTATAGTCTAGTCTATAGTCTAGTCTATAGTCTATTCATAGTCTATTCTATAGTCTAGTCTATAGTCTAGTCTATAGTCTAGTCTATAGTCTAGTCTATAGTCTAGTCTATAGTCTAGTCTTTAGTCTAGTCTATAGTCTAGTCTATAGTCTAGTCTATAGTCTAGTCTATAGTCTAGTCTATAGTCTAGTCTATAGTCTAGTCTATAGTCTAGTCTATAGTCTAGTCTATAGTCTAGTCTATAGTCTAGTCTATAGTCTAGTCTATAGTCTAGTCTGGTCTATAGTCTAGTCTATAGTTTAGTCTATAGTCTAGTCTATAGTCTAGTCTATAGTCTAGTCTATAGTCTAGTCTATAGTCTAGTCTATAGTCTAGTCTATAGTCTAGTCTATAGTCTAGTCTATAGTCTAGTCTATAGTCTAGTCTATAGTCTAGTCTATAGTCTAGTCTATAGTCTAGTCTATGGTCTAGTCTATAGTCTAGTCTATAGTCTAGTCTATAGTCTAGTCTATAGTCTAGTCTATAGTCTAGTCTATAGTCTAGTCTAGACTAGTCTAGTCTATAGTCTAGTCTAGACTAGTTATAGTCTAGTCTATAGTCTAGTCTATAGTCTAGTCTATAGTCTAGTCTATAGTCTAGTCTATAGTCTAGTCTATAGTCTAGTCTATAGTCTAGTCTATAGTCTAGTCTATAGTCTAGTCTATAGTCTAGTCTATAGTCTAGTCTAGCCTATAGTCTAGTCTATAGTCTAGTCTATAGTCTAGTCTATAGTCTAGTCTATAGTCTAGTCTATAGTCTAGTCTATAGTCTAGTCTATAGTCTAGTCTATAGTCTAGTCTATAGTCTAGTCTATAGTCTAGTCTATAGTCTAGTCTATAGTCTATAGTCTAGTCTATAGTCTAGTCTATAGTCTAGTCTATAGTCTAGTCTATAGTCTAGTCTATAGTCTAGTCTATAGTCTAGTCTATAGTCTAGTCTATAGTCTAGTCTATAGTCTAGTCTATAGTCTAGTCTATAGTCTAGTCTTCAGTCTAGTCTATAGTCTAGTCTATAGTCTATATACTAGTCTATAGTCTAGTCTATAGTCTAGTCTATAGTCTAGTCTATAGTCTAGTCTATAGTCTAGTCTATAGTCTAGTCTATAGTCTAGTCTATAGTCTAGTCTATAGTCTAGTCTATAGTCTAGTCTATAGTCTAGTCTATAGTCTAGTCTATAGTCTAGTCTATAGTCTAGTCTATAGTCTAGTCTATAGTCTAGTCTATAGTCTAGTCTATAGTCTAGTCTATAGTCTAGTCTATAGTCTAGTCTATAGTCTAGTCTATAGTCTAGTCTATAGTCTAGTCTATAGTCTAGTCTATAGTCTAGTCTATAGTCTAGTCTATAGTCTAGTCTATGGTCTAGTCTATAGTCTAGTCTATAGTCTAGTCTAGTCTATAGTCTAGTCTATAGTCTAGTCTATAGTCTAGTCTATAGTCTAGTCTATAGTCTAGTCTATAGTCTAGTCTATAGTCTAGTCTATAGTCTAGTCTATAGTCTAGTCTATAGTCTAGTCTATAGTCTAGTCTATAGTCTAGTCTATAGTCTAGTCTATAGTCTAGTCTATAGTCTAGTCTATAGTCTAGTCTATAGTCTAGTCTATAGTCTAGTCTATAGTCTAGTCTATAGTCTAGTCTATAGTCTAGTCTATAGTCTAGTCTATAGTCTAGTCTATAGTCTAGTCTATAGTCTAGTCTATAGTCTAGTCTGTAGTCTTGTCTATAGTCTAGTCTATAGTCTAGTCTATAGTCTAGTCTATAGTCTAGTCTATAGTCTAGTCTATAGTCTAGTCTATAGTCTAGTCTATAGTCTAGTCTATAGTCTAGTCTATAGTCTAGTCTATAGTCTAGTCTATAGTCTAGTCTATAGTCTAGTCTATAGTCTAGTCTATAGTCTAGTCTATAGTCTAGTCTATAGTCTAGTCTATAGTCTAGTCTATAGTCTAGTCTATAGTCTAGTCTATAGTCTATTCTATAGTCTATTCTATAGTCTAGTCTATAGTCTAGTCTATAGTCTAGTCTATAGTCTAGTCTATAGTCTAGTCTATAGTCTAGTCTTTAGTCTAGTCTATAGTCTAGTCTATAGTCTAGTCTATAGTCTAGTCTATAGTCTAGTCTATAGTCTAGTCTATAGTCTAGTCTATAGTCTAGTCTATAGTCTAGTCTATAGTCTAGTCTATAGTCTAGTCTATAGTCTAGTCTATAGTCTAGTCTATAGTCTAGTCTATAGTCTAGTCTGGTCTATAGTCTATAGTCTAGTCTATAGTCTAGTCTATAGTTTAGTCTATAGTCTAGTCTATAGTCTAGTCTATAGTCTAGTCTATAGTCTAGTCTATAGTCTAGTCTATAGTCTAGTCTATAGTCTAGTCTATAGTCTAGTCTATAGTCTAGTCTATAGTCTAGTCTATAGTCTAGTCTATAGTCTAGTCTATAGTCTAGTCTATAGTCTAGTCTATAGTCTAGTCTATAGTCTAGTCTATAGTCTAGTCTATAGTCTAGTCTATGGTCTAGTCTATAGTCTAGTCTATAGTCTAGTCTATAGTCTAGTCTATAGTCTAGTCTATAGTCTAGTCTAGACTAGTCTAGTCTATAGTCTAGTCTAGACTAGTTATAGTCTAGTCTATAGTCTAGTCTATAGTCTAGTCTATAGTCTAGTCTATAGTCTAGTCTATAGTCTAGTCTATAGTCTAGTCTATAGTCTAGTCTATAGTCTAGTCTATAGTCTAGTCTATAGTCTAGTCTATAGTCTAGTCTATAGTCTAGTCTATAGTCTAGTCTATAGTCTAGTCTATAGTCTAGTCTATAGTCTAGTCTATAGTCTAGTCTATAGTCTAGTCTAGCCTATAGTCTAGTCTATAGTCTAGTCTATAGTCTAGTCTATAGTCTAGTCTATAGTCTAGTCTATAGTCTAGTCTATAGTCTAGTCTATAGTCTAGTCTAGTCTAGTCTATAGTCTATAGTCTAGTCTAGTCTAGTCTATAGTCTAGTCTATAGTCTAGTCTATAGTCTAGTCTATAGTCTAGTCTATAGTCTAGTCTATAGTCTAGTCTATAGTCTAGTCTATAGTCTAGTCTATAGTCTAGTCTATAGTCTAGTCTAGTCTAGTCTTCAGTCTAGTCTATAGTCTAGTCTATAGTCTATATACTAGTCTATAGTCTAGTCTATAGTCTAGTCTATAGTCTAGTCTATAGTCTAGTCTATAGTCTAGTCTATAGTCTAGTCTATAGTCTAGTCTATAGTCTAGTCTATAGTCTAGTCTATAGTCTAGTCTATAGTCTAGTCTATAGTCTAGTCTATAGTCTAGTCTATAGTCTAGTCTATAGTCTAGTCTATAGTCTAGTCTATAGTCTAGTCTATAGTCTAGTCTATAGTCTAGTCTATAGTCTAGTCTATAGTCTAGTCTATAGTCTAGTCTATAGTCTAGTCTATAGTCTAGTCTATAGTCTAGTCTATAGTCTAGTCTATGGTCTAGTCTATAGTCTAGTCTATAGTCTAGTCTAGTCTATAGTCTAGTCTATAGTCTAGTCTATAGTCTAGTCTATAGTCTAGTCTATAGTCTAGTCTATAGTCTAGTCTATAGTCTAGTCTATAGTCTAGTCTATAGTCTAGTCTATAGTCTAGTCTATAGTCTAGTCATATAGTCTAGTCTATAGTCTAGTCTATAGTCTAGTCTATAGTCTAGTCTATAGTCTAGTCTATAGTCTAGTCTATAGTCTAGTCTATAGTCTAGTCTATAGTCTAGTCTATAGTCTAGTCTATAGTCTAGTCTATAGTCTAGTCTATAGTCTAGTCTATAGTCTAGTCTATAGTCTAGTCTATAGTCTAGTCTATAGTCTAGTCTGTAGTCTTGTCTATAGTCTAGTCTATAGTCTAGTCTATAGTCTAGTCTATAGTCTCTATAGTCTAGTCTATAGTCTAGTCTATAGTCTAGTCTATAGTCTAGTCTATAGTCTAGTCTATAGTCTAGTCTATAGTCTAGTCTATAGTCTAGTCTATAGTCTAGTCTATAGTCTAGTCTATAGTCTAGTCTATAGTCTAGTCTATAGTCTAGTCTATAGTCTAGTCTATAGTCTAGTCTATAGTCTAGTCTAGTCTATAGTCTAGTCTATAGTCTAGTCTATAGTCTAGTCTATAGTCTAGTCTATAGTCTAGTCTATAGTCTAGTCTATAGTCTAGTCTATAGTCTAGTCTATAGTCTAGTCTATAGTCTAGTCTATAGTCTAGTCTATAGTTTAGTCTATAGTCTAGTCTATAGTCTAGTCTATAGTCTAGTCTATAGGTCTAGTCTAGATAGTCTATAGTCAGTCTATAGTCCTAGTTCTATAGTCTAGTCTATAGTCCTAGTCTATAGTATAGTCTATAGTCTAGTCTATAGTCCTAGTCTATAGTCCAATCTATAGTCTAGTCTATAGTCTAGTCTATAGTCCAATCTATAGTCTAGTCTATAGTCTAGTCTATAGTCTAGTCTAATAGTCTAGATTATAGTTTAATATATAGTCTAGTATATAATGTACTCTAAGGTCTAGTCTATAGGCATATTTGTTTTCTAGCTATAGAATAGCCTATAGTCTAGTATATAGTTTAGTTTTTTAGTCTCTATATAGTCTAGTCCATAATCTAATTTATAGTCTAGTCTTTAGTCATACTTGCTCATGAGAAAAGTAAATCGTTGTTTGAAAACAAATTTGTTAACAAATGTAAAATTTGGTTGCACTGTTACAATAATTGTTTGTAGCAATTAAACATTTTTTCTTTTAACTAAATTACTTGCCCTGATTTGCAAATTTAAGTATTTTGGATTGGCAATAAAATTTTGTATTTACTTTTGATTAATACTTTTTTTGCTTTGTTTTTTTCCAAACCTTATTTGTTTGTTTTTTTCTGTTCAACAATTTATCAATATTAAATAATTAATTGTTTTTAATGTGCAATACAGTAAACAAATACTCGTAATTAAATAAGCAAATAATACGCCTACAAAAAAATTAATATAAAATTTCGTAATATAATTTGGTTTGTTTTAAAAAAGTAACATAAAAATACAATAATAAAAAAATTATTTAAATAAAGGAGGAATAAATAAATAAAAAAAAGTTTAAATAGATTATGTTTATGTAGTAAAAATAATAAAAAAGATACTAATCTTTTATAAAATAATACAAAAAAGTAATTTTGAAAATAAATAAATTAAAAATAATAAAAAAATAAAAAAAACTATTAACTATAATAAAAATGTTAAAAATAATTTTTTGTTCTACTAATGTTCTTTGACGAAAGTGTTTGAAAAAGTGAGTTTCGAAAGTTTATAACAGATTTGAAACATAAGTATAACAGTTTTCTAAAGTAACGTATAACAGTTTCCAATAAAGTATAACAGTTTTCTAAAGTAAAGTACAACAGTTTATATTAAAGTTGCAACTTGCTTAGCAACATGCTGCCACAAGTTTGACGAAAGTTGAAACATTTTATTAAAACATATTCAATTGTTCAGCAACATGTTTATAAAGTTAGCTTTAACAGTTTCTAAACATGCTTTGCAACATGTTGCCATAAGTTTATTTCTTTATTTGCTTTCTAAAGCCTCTTTTCAAACACTTTCACCTAAAATCTCTTTCCTTATATCTTTCTTCTTTAGCTCTTGCAATTAGACATCACCTTTCGGATATACTCTCTTTTCTCCATCTACTCTTCTTTCTCTCTCTCTCTCTTTCTATCTTTAATATCACATCTACACCGGTATCACATCGATAACAGTAGAAGTTTGACTTAAACTGGTCTCGGAATTCGGTATGCTCGAGTACATCTTCTTGCGATTTTTGGTGTGGCGTATAATCAAACCCAAGGCAATGCATAACATGGATCCAATAAAGAGTACAATCATGACCACATAATCGATTTCATCGAAGATAATGCGCATGCGATTTTGGGTGCTGGGTGCACGTTCTTCGGTGCTGAAGTCCCCATAAGGTTGGTATAGAGGCTTAAGAGGTTCGGGGGCTGTTGTGGTGGAGGTTGAGGAAGATTCGGCTGAGATAGAGACTTCTGTAGAGGTGGTGAAGTCGCTGCTATAGGAAAATGGTGAAGACGTTGTTGAGGTTGAGGAGATTGTGGTAGAAGATTGGCTTGAAGTCGAGGAAGTTCTTAAGGGTGTTTGAGTTGAGGTCCAGGTGCTTGTAGTAGGTGTTTGATTTGAGGTTTCAGTTGTAGTAGTTTCTAGGGGTGTATAAGTGCTGGATTCGTCGCTGTTTATCTTAGGTATTGTGGGGGATGAGATCGTTTTAATTGTATTGGAAGTTTCTTCGGTCGTCGAGGATTCAAAGGCGGCTGAAGTTGAGTATGATAGAGAAGAGGCCATTGTAGTTTCGGGAGTCTGAGTAGTGGTGAAGACACTGTTAACTTCTATGGAGGTTTCAGAGGCTTTTGTGGTTTCAAAATCAATGGGGGAAATTGTAGTAGAAGCTGTTGAAGAAAATATGTCTTCCATAATACTGGAGGACTCCCCACTCCTTGAGGTAGTACTGGAAATTTCTTCAGTTGTAGTTGTCAGCAAACTTTCGGTGGTTGTAGTCTCTTCTTTGACTAACTCCACTGGGACTTCAGTTGAGGTCTTGGTTACTGTGGATATAGAGGATGTTTGAGGTTCTTCTGTGGTAGTAATAGTTGACGAGGAATCTTGTTCAAGTTCCTCAATTTGTACAGATTTTGAAATATCAAATGAAAAAGCTGTAGTGGAACTGATAGTTGTAGAAGAAATCTCCTCGAAATCCTCTATAGGCTTAGATTCTTCGGTGATAGTGTTATTGTTAGACATCACGGAATCTAGTACCAGTTCTGCTATCATTTTAGGCACTTCTGTTGAGGTCACTGTAGAGGGTAAAGACTCCTCTGAGGACCCGGTAGAAGAAGAAGAAATTTCCCAAATAGTAGACACAGTAGAGTTTGACATGGTTTCCAATAAAGATTCTAAAGTTGCATTCTCAGAATGAGACGTATTTCCAGCAAAAAGATCTCCTGTTTCTGGTTTGTAAGTAGATGAAGAAATCTCTTCAACTTCAAAAGGTTTAGTTGACAATTCTCTGGGCCAGGGAGATATTGTTTGGGCTTCATTTATTAGCCCCTCATCTATAACTGGCAAGTTGGCATTTTCTATAGAGATTGTTGAATTAGTTTCTTCACTTACTCTTATTAAGGGTGTCTCAATAGTACTGGATTCTGTAGTATAATCTTCTACCACTTCCTCTATATCTTCCTCATTATTGTGTACAATTTCTGGCCTCTCATCTAGATCATTATCGTCCAAACATTTGGGACAACATTCATCCTCAAACGTTTCGGTATGTTTACAATCCAATTCGGGACAACCTGGAGCAAAACATCTTCTTTCCCCTTTTTCACAAGTACAACTAGTACAGCTGCCCTCTTTCCAAAAGGCACCATTCATCATGGGTTTTTGCAGGTATTCTGAATAGCAATTTTGCAAAATTTCCTCTTCGGGACATATCTGTAAACACATTTCTGACTCGCCAAAACAAGAACATTTGCGGCATTTATTAGTCCACCAGGATTGTTTTACGCCCATCTTACACTCCTCCTTTTCGACACACTTATAGATCGAACAACAATTTCCCGGCAATCCCTGGCCCTCATGCACTTCGATGGCTACATACCCGGCGGCACATTTAGGAACATCATCACATTTGTTGCAAACACACTTCTGATCATCACAACATCTTTCGATTTCTTCTTGAAAGAATACTTCTCTCTTTGTCTTTCTTTGAGAATGTGCTGTGGCATATGGGTGTCATGTAGTTCTTCTTCGGGTGGTAGTTCTTCAAAATGCCCCAGTTCCTCTATGTAGGGATCATGACCCAGAAATTCATCTTCATAGTCTTCGTCCTCTTCGTCGTCGAGTGCGGACTTGAGGTAACTGTCATGTGGGCATTTTGTAGGACATTGTATATGTGTGCAGTGCAGATCGTTGGAATCTGTAAGAGAAAGAGAAATAATTTGTTAGTTTCCTTTTTGAAAACAAAGTTGTGTCTGTAAGGTTAAAGTAGAAGGAAAGAGGAAGTGTAACTAACTGACTAACTAACTAACTAACTACTAACTAAACTAACTAACTAACTAACTAACTAACTAACTAACTAACTAACTAACTAACTAACTAACTACTAACTAACTAACTAACTAACTAACTAACTAACTAACTAACTAACTAACTAACTAACTAACTAACTAACTACTAACTAACTAACTACTAACTAACTAACTAACTAACTAACTAACTAACTAACTAACTAACTAACTAACTAACTACTAACTAACTAACTAACTAACTAACTAACTAACTAACTAACTAACTAACTAACTAACTAACTAACTAACTAACTAACTAACTAACTAACTAACTAACTAACTAACTAACTACTAACTAACTAACTAACTAACTAACTAACTAACTAACTAACTAACTAACTAACTAACTAACTAACTAACTAACTAACTAACTAACTAACTAACTAACTAACTAACTAACTAACTAACTAACTAACTAACTAACTAACTAACTAACTAACTAACTAACTAACTAACTAACTAACTACTAACTAACTAACTAACTACTAACTAACTAACTAACTAACTACTAACTAACTAACTAAACTAACTAACTAACTAACTAACTAACTAACTAACTAACTAACTAACTAACTAACTAACTAACTAACTAACTAACTAACTAACTAACTACTAACTAACTAACTAACTAACTAACTAACTAACTAACTAACTAACTAACTAACTAACTAACTAACTACTAACTAACTAACTAACTAACTAACTAACTAACTAACTAACTAACTACTAACTAACTACTAACTAACTAACTAACTACTAACTACTAACTAACTACTAACTAACTAACTAACTAACTAACTAACTAACTAACTAACTAACTACTAACTAACTAACTACTAACTAACTAACTAACTAACTAACTAACTAACTAACTAACTAACTAACTAACTAACTAACTAACTAACTAACTAACTAACTAACTAACTACTAACTAACTAACTAACTAACTAACTAACTAACTAACTAACTAACTACTAACTAACTAACTACTAACTAACTAACTAACTAACTAACTAACTAACTAACTAACTAACTAACTAACTAACTAACTAACTAACTAACTAACTAACTAACTAACTAACTAACTAACTAACTAACTAACTAACTAACTAACTACTAACTAACTAACTAACTAACTAACTAACTAACTAACTAACTAACTAACTAACTAACTACTAACTAACTAACTAACTAACTAACTAACTAACTAACTAACTAACTAACTAACTAACTAACTAACTAACTACTAACTAACTAACTAACTAACTACTAACTAACTAACTAACTAACTAACTAACTAACTAACTAACTAACTAACTAACTAACTAACTAACTAACTAACTAACTAACTAACTAACTAACTAACTAACTAACTAACTAACTAACTAACTAACTAACTAACTAACTACAACTAACTAACTAACTAACTAACTAACTAACTAACTAACTAACTAACTAACTAACTAACTAACTAACTAACTAACTAACTAACTAACTAACTAACTAACTAACTAACTAACTAACTAACTAACTAACTAACTAACTAACTAACTAACTAACTAACTAACTAACTAACTAACTAACTAACTAACTAACTACTAACTAACTAACTAACTAACTAACTAACTAACTAACTAACTAACTAACTAACTACTAACTAACTAACTAACTAACTAACTAACTAACTAACTAACTAACTAAACTAACTAACTAACTACTAACTAACTAACTAACTAACTAACTAACTAACTAACTAACTACTAACTAACTAACTAACTAACTAACTAACTAACTAACTAACTAACTAACTACTAACTAACTAACTAACTAACTAACTAACTAACTACTAACTAACTAACTAACTAACTAACTAACTAACTAACTAACTAACTACTAACTAACTAACTAACTAACTAACTAACTAACTAACTACTAACTAACTAACTAACTAACTAACTAACTAACTAACTAACTAACTAACTAACTACTAACTAACTAACTAACTAACTAACTAACTAACTAACTAACTAACTAACTAACTAACTAACTAACTAACTAACTAACTATTAATTTTAATAGAAATTATAAATATGTGTATCTGTAGAATTTTATTGAAATAATCATTTACTATCTTTTATTTTTAAAACCTTAGAGCTTTAAGCTGTTAAAAAAGTTCAAATAACGTTTTTGTACACTCTTTTTCTCTCTCTAATGCAATTATTATAAACCACACTGTTTTAAACATAAATATCAGTAAATCAGATTACAAACAAACAAAAATCAATATGCCTTTGAGTCATAATTATGAATGTGTGTGTCTCTCTGTTTGTAAAGCATCAAATGTCATCAGAAATTTTCCCACATTAATGTCAACAACTAAATGGCATTTAAACCATAATGCAGCAAATAGCAATCATAATTTGAAATGACTGACTGGCTACATCTGCTTCTTATTGTACCAAAGGTCACCAATAACAGTTAACAAGGGACGAGGGAATTAGCTCAACACCAGTGAAATTCTTAAAAAATTTATAAACGAACCTTTATCTTTCCTGAAAAGGTGGACATATCTTCGTGCCTGCCACTGCTTTATATTCGTTGATATCTTGTGTACAAGAGTTGGAGCTCTACAAGCGAGTAAATTTTTATCTTTTTTGTAAGGCTATGTGTGTTTGTTATTTGTATATATAATAGAAAAAAAGGATCTGCAATCCAAAAAGCTTAAAGGCATTTAAGTTTGAAAATACCGCATTTGAAACAGAGACAGTGCGAGCACAACTTCGAACCTTAAAAAATAAACACACAGACAATGCTACAGACACACACCAAATCCATCGACAGACAATCATTGAGTAAAATAAAACTAGAAAAGCGGTATATAAAGACGTAGATTGCAAAAGTACCCTACTATTCTAGTTCAGTTCTACTTTAGTTGTAGTTCTAGTTCAGTTATATTTCAGTTCCAGTTCAGTTCTAGTTCTGTTCTAGTTCTGTTCTAGTTCTGTTCTAGTTCTGTTCTAGTTCTGTTCTAGTTTCTGTTCTAGTTCTGTTCTAGTTCTGTTCTAGTTCTGTTTCTAGTTCTGTTCTAGTTCTGTTCTAGTTCTGTTCTAGTTCTGTTCTAGTTCTGTTCTAGTTCTGTTCTAGTTCTTGTTCTAGTTTCTGTTCTAGTTCTGTTCTAGTTCTGTTCTAGTTCTGTTCTAGTTCTGTTCTAGTTCTGTTCTAGTTCTGTTCTAGTTTCTGTTGCTAGTTCTGTTCTAGTTTTCTAGTTCTGTTCTAGTTCTGTTCTAGTTCTGTTCTAGTTCTGTTCTAGTTCTGTTCTAGTTCTGTCTAGTTTCTGTTCTAGTTCTGTTCTAGTTCTGTTCTAGTTCTGTTCTAGTTCTGTTCTGTTCTGTGTTCTAGTTCTGTTCTAGTTCTGTTCTAGTTCTGTTCTAGTTCTGTTCTAGTTCTGTTCTAGTTCGGTTCTAGTTCTGTTCTAGTTCTGTTCTAGTTCTGTTCTAGTTCTGTTCTAGTTCTGTTCTAGTTCTGTTCTAGTTCTGTTCTAGTTCTGTTCTAGTTCTGTTCTAGTTCTGTTCTATTTCTGTTCTAGTTCTTTCTATTTCTGTTCTATTTCTGTTCTAGTTCTGTTCTAGTTCTGTCTAGTTCTGTTCTAGTTCTGTTCTAGTTCTGTTCTAGTTCTGTTCTAGTTGCTGTTCTAGTTCTGTTCTAGTTTCTGTTCTAGTTCTGTTCTAGTTCTGTTCAAGTTCTGTTCTAGTTCTGTTCTAGTTCTGTTCTAGTTCTGTTCTAGTTTTGTTCTGTTCTAGTTTTGTTCTGTTCTAGTTCAGTTCAAGTTCTGTTCTAGTTCAGTTCAAGTTCTGTTCTAGTTCTGTTCTAGTTCTATTCTAGTTCTGTTCTAGTTCTGTTCTAGTTCTGTTCTAGTTCTGTTCTAGTTCTGTTCTAGTTCTGTTCTAGTTCTGTTCTAGTTCTGTTCTAGTTCTGTTCTAGTTCTGTTCTAGTTCTGTTCTAGTTCTGTTCTAGGTTCTGTTCTAGTTCTGTTCTAGTTCTGTTCTAGTTCTGTTCTAGTTCTGTTCTAGTTCTGTTCTAGTTCTGTTCTAGTTCTGTTCTAGTTCTGTTCTAGTTCTGTTCTAGTTCTGTTCTAGTTTTGTTCTGTTGTAGTTCTGTTCTAGTTCTGTTTTAGTTCTGTTCTAGTTCTGTTCTAGTTCTGTTCTAGTTCTGTTCTAGTTCTATTCTAGTTCTGTTCTAGTTCTGTTCTAGTTCTGTTCTAGTTCTGTTCTAGTTCTGTTCTAGTTCTGTTCTGTTCTAGTTCTGTTTTAGTTCTGTTCTGTTCTAGTTCTGTTCTAGTTCTGTTCTAGTTCTGTTCTAGTTCTGTTCTAGTTTCTGTTCTAGTTCTGTTCTAGTTCTGTTCTAGTTCTGTTCTAGTTCTGTTCTAGTTCTGTTCTAGTTCTGTTCTAGTTCTGTTCTAGTTCTGTTCTAGTTCTGTTCTAGTTGTTCTAGTTCTGTTATAGTTCTGTTATAGTTCTGTTCTAGTTCTGATCTAGTTCTGTTTTAGTTCTGTTCTAGTTCTGGTTCTGTTCTGGTTCTGGTTTTTATTTAGTTCATTTCTTTCATGTCTTCCCCATCTAAAGCTGTAGTGTAGGGTACAAAAACTGTCAGTATTCTTATTGTAATAATAATTGCTCAAAAATTATAAAAGACCAAAATTTTCCATGAACCATGAATGAAATATGTAAATGGATAGATATAGTCAGAAAGGCGGGCAGTGTGACAAAAGGGCCTAAAGGGGAGCGAGCAACAGCTAAAGTAAGAGTAAGTATATAAGGAGTGTTTTTGCAAAAATTTAGCTCCAACAAAATATCAACATATTAACAGGAAATACCTATTTATTCTAGGAATTTGTTGTTTGCTTTACTGCAGCTAAAGTAAAAATAATGACGAACAGGAAAATGATGATGGCGGCGTTGATTTTGACGATAATGAAGCAAATAACAATGATGACTTAAATAATGACAATCATCAATGCCTATCATCATCCTCATAATTGTCATTTTTATCGACAAATGCGACAAATTTAGTTTTTTTTTTTGCTCACTGAAGCTGCTTATTTCCCGGCTTCTTCAACATTATTTGCTTTATATGTTTGCATACTCAGGCACTGCAACATAACACTCTCTCACACTATTTTAGCTATAATAAACTGTCAATTGGAGGGCGATTGCAAGTTGCATAAAATTTTGCCCGTTAAATGTCATAACAATCTGTTCGTTATTTTTGTTGGCTTGAAAATGTTTAATCAAATATTTGTATAATATTTTAGTGGATAAATGGTTGTGATGTTTATGATGGATTTCGGCGTTCGTCATCTAACGAACAAACCATCATCTATCCTTCCAGTCATCCAGCCATTCATCCATTTGCACATAGTTTTGTAGTTTGTGGAAAATATTTACTTTATGGTTATTTTTGCATGCTTTTTTGCTACAACATCAAAGGCTTTTACTAGTGGAAAATAAGAGAAAACTAACAAATAAATGTTTAAAAAATGTTTGCATTTGAGTGCAAAATTTATTAGAAGAGTAAGTTTGCTTTTTTGAGGATATTGAAATGAATTTTATAAGTAAATATTCCGTTTTTTGGTGTAAAACTAAACTAAGTAAAATGTTGATTGAACTAAAAGAGATGGATAATATTTACAAATTTTACAAACAAATTTATTCTTTTAGCAATAAATTTAACTAAATATAAAGGTGAATGAAAAGATGATGGAAGTTGTGACACAGAATCAAAATTAAAGCGTACCATGATAAGTAATAAAATTATCACTTCTCTTCTGTTCTAGTTCTGTTCTAGTTTGGTTCTAGTTCTGTTCTAGATTTGTTCTAGTTCTGTTCTAGTTCTGTTCTAGTTCTGTTCTAGTTCTGTTCTAGTTCTGTTTCTAGTTCTGTTCTAGTTCTGTTCTAGTTCTGTTCTAGTTCTGTTCTAGTTCTGTTCTAGTTCTGTTCTAGTTCTGTTCTAGTTCTGTTCTAGTTCTGTTCTAGTTCTGTTCTAGTTCTGTTCTAGTTCTGTTCTAGTTCTGTTCTAGTTCTGTTCTAGTTCTGTTCTAGTTCTGTTCTAGTTCTGTTCTAGTTCTGTTCTAGTTCTGTCTAGTTCTGTTCTAGTTCTGTTCTAGTTCTGTTCTAGTTCTGTTCTAGTTCTGTTCTAGTTCTGTTCTAGTTCTGTTCTAGTTCTGTTCTAGTTTGTTCTAGTTTTGTTCTAGTTTTGTTCTAGTTCTGTTCTAGTTCTGTTCTAGTTCTGTTCTAGTTCTGTTCTAGTTCTGTTCTAGTTCTGATCTAGTTCTGTTCTAGTTCTGTTCCAGTTCTGTTCTAGTTCTGTTCTAGTTCTGTTCTAGTTCTGTTCCAGTTCTGTTCTAGTTCTGTTCTAGTTCTGTTCTAGTTCCGTTCTAGTTCTGTTCTAGTTCTGTTCTAGTTCTGTTCTAGTTCTGTTATAGTTCTGTTCTAGTTCTGTTCTAGTTCTGTTCTAGTTCTGTTCTAGTTCTGTTCTAGTTCTGTTCTAGTTCTGTTCTAGTTCTGTTCTAGGTTTGTTTAGTTCTGTTCTAGTTCTGTTCTAGTTCTGTTCTAGTTCTGTTCTAGTTCTGTTCTAGTTCTGTTCTAGTTCTGTTCTAGTTCTGTTCTAGTTCTGTTCTAGTTCTGTTCTAGTTTGTTCTAGTTCTGTTCTAGTTCTGTTCTAGTTCTGTTCTAGTTCTGTTCTAGTTCTGTTCTAGTTCTGTTCTAGTTCTGTTCTAGTTCTGTTCTAGTTCTGTTCTAGTTCTGTTCTAGTTCTGTTCTAGTTCTGTTCTAGTTCTGTTCTAGTTCTGTTCTAGTTCTGTTCTATTCTGTTCTAGTTCTGTTCTAGTTTGTTCTAGTTCTGTTCTAGTTCTGTTCTAGTTCTGTTCTAGTTCTGTTCTAGTTCTGTTCTAGTTCTGTACTAGTTCTGTTCTAGTTCTGTTCTAGTTCTGTTCTAGTCTGTTCTAGTTCTGTTCTAGTCCTGTTCTAGTTCTGTTCTTTCTGTTCTAGTTCTGTTCTAGTTCTGTTCTAGTTCTGTTCTAGTTCTGTTCTAGTTCTGTTCTAGTTCTGTTCTAGTTCTGTTCTAGTTCTGTTCTAGTTCTGTTCTAGTTCTGTTCTAGTTCTGTTCTAGTTCTGTTCTAGTTCTGTTCTAGTTCTGTTCTAGTTCTGTTCTAGTTCTGTTCTAGTTCTGTTCTAGTTCTGTTCTAGTTCTGTTCTAGTTCTGTTCTAGTTCTGTTCTAGTTCTGTTCTAGTTCTGTTCTAGTTCTGTTCTAGTTCTGTTCTAGTTCTGTTCTAGTTCTGTTCTAGTTCTGTTCTAGTTCTGTTCTAGTTCTGTTCTAGTTCTGTTCTAGTTCTGTTCTAGTTCTGTTCTAGTTTTGTTCTAGTTCTGTTCTAGTTCTGTTCTAGTTCTGTTCTAGTTCTGTTCTAGTTCTGTCTAGTTCTGTCTAGTTTCTAGTTCTGTTCTAGTTCTGTTCTAGTTCTGTTTTAGTCTGTTCTAGTTCTGTTCTAGTTCTGTTCTAGTTCTGTTCTAGTTCTGTCTAGTTCTGTTCTAGTTCTGTTCTAGTTCTGTTTCTAGTTCTTTCTAGTTCTGTTCTAGTTCTGTTCTAGTTCTGTTCTAGTTCTGTTCTAGTTCTGTTCCTAGTTCTGTTCTAGTTTCTGTTCTAGTTCTGTTCTAGTTCTGTTCTAGTTCTGTTCTAGTTCTGTTCTAGTTCTGTTCTAGTTCTGTTCTAGTTCTGTTCTAGTTCTGTTCTAGTTCTGTTCTAGTTTTGTTCTGTTCTGTTCTAGTTCTGTTCTAGTTCTGTTCTAGTTCTGTTCTAGTTCTGTTTAGTTCTGTTCTAGTTCTGTTCTAGTTCTGTTCTAGTTCTGTTCTAGTTCTGTTCTAGTTCTGTTCTAGTTCTGTTCTGTTCTAGTTCTAGTTCTGTTCTGTTCTAGTTCTGTTCTAGTTCTGTTAGTTCTGTTCTAGTTGTTCTAGTTCTGTTATAGTTCTGTTCTATTTCTGTTCTAATTCTGTTCTAGTTCTGTTCTTTCTGTTATAGTTCTGTCTATTTCTGTTCTAATTCTGTTCTAGTTCTGTTCTAGTTCTGTTCTAGTTCTGTTCTAGTTCTGTTCTAGTTCTGTTCTAGTTCTGTTCTAGTTCTGTTCTAGTTCTGTTCTAGTTCTGTTCTAGTTCTGTTCTAGTTCTGTTCTAGTTCTGTTCTACTGTTCTAGTTCTGTTCTAGTTCTGTTCTAGTTCTGTTCTAGTTCTGTTCTAGTTCTGTTCTAGTTCTGTTCTAGTTCTGTTCTAGTTCTGTTCTAGTTCTGTTCTAGTTCTGTTCTAGTTCTGTTCTAGTTCTGTTCTAGTTCTGTTCTAGTTCTGTTCTAGTTCTGTTCTAGTTCTGTTCTAGTTCTGTTCTAGTTCTGTTCTAGTTCTGTTCTAGTTCTGTTCTAGTTCTGTTCTAGTTCTGCTCTAGTTCTGTTCTAGTTCTGTTCTAGTTCTGTTCTAGTTCTGTTCTAGTCTGCTCTAGTTCTGTTCTAGTCTGTTCTAGTTTGTTCTAGTTCTGTTCTAGTTCTGTTCTAGTTCTGTTCTAGTTCTGTTCTAGTTCTGTTCTAGTTCTGTTCTAGTTCTGTTCTAGTTTGTTCTAGTTCTGTTCTAGTTCTGTTCTAGTTCTGTTCTAGTTCTGTTCTAGTTCTGTTCTAGTTCTGTTCTAGTTCTGTTCTAATTCTGTTCTAGTTCTGTTCTAGTTCTGTTCTAGTTCTGTTCTAGTTCTGTTCTAGTTCTGTTCTAGTTCTGTTCTAGTTCTGTTCTAGTTCTGTTCTAGTTCTGTTCTAGTTCTGTTCTAGTTCTGTTCTAGTTCTGTTCTAGTTCTGTTCTAGTTCTGTTCTAGTTCTGTTCTAGTTCTGTTCTAGTTCTGTTCTAGTTCTGTTCTAGTTCTGTTCTAGTTCTGTTCTAGTTCTGTTCTAGTTCTGTTCTAGTTCTGTTCTAGTTCTGTTCTAGTTCTGTTCTAGTTCTGCTCTAGTTCTGTTCTAGTTTTGTTCTAGTTCTGTTCTAGTTCTGTTCTAGTTCTGTTCTAGTTCTGTTCTAGTTCTGTTCTAGTTCTGTTCTAGTTCTGTTCTAGTTCTGTTCTAGTTCTGTTCTAGTTCTGTTCTAGTTCTGTTCTAGTTCTGTTCTAGTTCTGTTCTAGTTCTGTTCTAGTTCTGTTCTAGTTCTGTTCTAGTTCTGTTCTAGTTCTGTTCTAGTTCTGTTCTAGTTCTGTTCTAGTTCTGTTTTAGTTCTGTTCTAGTTCTGTTCTAGTTCTGTTCTAGTTCTGTTCTAGTTTTGTTCTAGTTCTGTTCTAGTTCTGTTCTAGTTCTGTTCTAGTTCTGTTCTAGTTCTGTTCTAGTTCTGTTCTAGTTCTGTTCTAGTTTGTTCTAGTTCTGTTCTAGTTCTGTTCTAGTTCTGTTCTAGTTCTAGTTTTGTTCTAGTTCTGTTATAGTTCTGTTCTATTTCTGTTCTAGTTCTGTTCTAGTTCTGTTCTATTTCTGTTTAGTTCTGTCTATTTCTGTTCTAATTCTGTTCTAGTTCTGTTCTAGTTCTGTTCTAGTTCTGTTCTAGTTCTGTTCTAGTTCTGTTCTAGTTCTGATCTAGTTCTAGTTCTGTTCTAGTTCTGTTCTAGTTCTGTTCTAGTTCTGTTCTGTTCTAGTTCTGTTCTAGTTCTGTTCTAGTTCTGTTCTAGTTCTGTTCCAGTTCTGTTCTAGTTCTGTTCTAGTTCTGTTCTAGTTCTGTTCTAGTTCTGTTCTAGTTCTGTTCTAGTTCTGTTCTAGTTCTGTTCTAGTTCTGTTTCTAGTTCTGTTCTAGTTCTGTTCTGTTCTAGTTCTGTTCTGTTCTAGTTCTGTTCTAGTTCTGTTGTAGTTCTGTTCTAGTTTTGTTCTAGTTCTGTTATAGTTCTGTTCTATTTCTGTTCTAATTCTGTTCTAGTTCTGTTCTATTTCTGTTATAGTTCTGGTCTATTTCTGTTCTAATTCTGTTCTAGTTCTGTTCTAGTTCTGTTCTAGTTCTGTTCTAGTTCTGTTCTAGTTCTGTTCTAGTTCTGTTCTAGTTCTGTTCTAGTTCTGTTCTAGTTCTGTTCTAGTTCTGTTCTAGTTCTGTTCTACTTCTGTTCTAGTTCTGTTCTAGTTCTGTTCTAGTTCTGTTCTAGTTCTGTTCTAGTTCTGTTCTAGTTCTGTTCTAGTTCTGTTCTAGTTCTGTTCTATTTCTGTTTCGTTCGTTCTAGTTCTGTTCTAGTTCTGTTCTAGTTCTGTTCTAGTTCTGTTCTAGTTCTGTTCTAGTTCTGTTCTAGTTCTGTTCTAGTTCTGTTCTAGTTTCTGTTCTGTTCTGTTTCTGTTCTAGTTCTGTTCTAGTTCTGTCTAGTTCTGTTCTAGTTCTGTTCTAGTTCTGTTCTAGATCTGCTCTAGTTCTGTTCTAGTCCTGTTCTAGTTCTGTTCTAGTTCTGTTCTAGTTCTGTTCTAGTTCTGTTCTAGTTCTGTTCTAGTTCTGTTCTAGTTCTGTTCTAGTTCTGTTCTAGTTCTGTTCTAGTTTCTGTTCTAGTTCTGTTCTAGTTCTGTTCTAGTTCTGTTCTAGTTCTGTTCTAGTTCTGTTCTAGTTCTGTTTCTAGTTCTGTTCGAATTCTGTTCTAGTTCTGTTCTAGTTCTGTTCTAGTTCTGTTAGTTCTGTTCTAGTTCTGTTCTAGTTCTGTTCTAGTTCTGTTCTAGTTCTGTTCTAGTTCTGTTCTAGTTCTGTTCTAGTTCTGTTCTAGTTCTGTTCTAGTTCTGTTCTAGTTCTTTCTAGTTCTGTTCTAGTTCTGTTCTAGTTCTGTTCTAGTTCTGTTCTAGTTCTGTTCTAGTTCTGTTCTAGTTTTGTTCTAGTTCTGTTCTAGTTCTGTTCTAGTTCTGTTCTAGTTCTGTTCTAGTTCTGCTCTAGTTCTGTTCTAGTTTTGTTCTAGTTCTGTTCTAGTTCTGTTCTAGTTCTGTTCTAGTTCTGTTCTAGTTCGTTCTAGTTCTGTTCTAGTTCTGTTTCTAGTTCTGTTCTAGTTCTGTTCTAGTTCTGTTCTAGTTCTGTTCTAGTTCTGTTCTAGTTCTGTTCTAGTTCTGTTCTAGTTCTGTTCTAGTTCTGTTCTAGTTCTGTTCTAGTTCTGTTCTAGTTCTGTTCTAGTTCTGTTTAGTTCTGTTCTAGTTCTGTTCTAGTTCTGTTCTAGTTCTGTTCTAGTTTTGTTCTAGTTCTGTTCTAGTTCTGTTCTAGTTCTGTTCTAGTTCTGTTCTAGTTCTGTTCTAGTTCTTTCTAGTTCTGTTCTAGTTCTGTTCTAGTTCTGTTCTAGTTCTGTTCTAGTTCTAGTTTTGTTCTAGTTCTGTTATAGTTCTGTTCTATTTCTGTTCTAATTCTGTTCTAGTTCTGTTCTATTTCTGTTATAGTTCTGGTCTATTTCTGTTCTAATTCTGTTCTAGTTCTGTTCTAGTTCTGTTCTAGTTCTGTTCTAGTTCTGTTCTAGTTCTGTTCTAGTTCTGATCTAGTTCTAGTTCTGTTCTAGTTCTGTTCTAGTTCTGTTCTAGTTCTGTTCTGTTCTAGTTCTGTTCTAGTTCTGTTCTAGTTCTGTTCTAGTTCTGTTCCAGTTCTGTTCTAGTTCTGTTCTAGTTCTGTTCTAGTTCTGTTCTAGTTCTGTTCTAGTTCTGTTCTAGTTCTGTTCTAGTTCTGTTCTAGTTCTGTTCTAGTTCTGTTCTAGTTCTGTTCTAGTTCTGTTCTAGTTCTGTTCTAGTTCTGTTCTAGTTCTGTTCTAGTTCTGTTCTAGTTCTGTTCTAGTTCTGTTCTAGTTCTGTTCCAGTTCTGTTCTAGTTCTGTTCTGTTCTAGTTCTGTTCTAGTTCTGTTCTGTTCTGTTCTAGTTCTGTTCTATTCTAGTTCTGTTCTAGTTCAGTTCTAGTTCTGTTCTAGTTCTGTTCTGGTTCTGTTCTAGTTCTGTTCTAGTTCTGTTCTAGTTCTGTTCTAGTTCTGTTCTAGTTTAAAAACATCTTTTCAAATTTTATTTCCCTCTGTCTAGTTCTAGTTTATGTAAATCTTTATTTTTTCCCACATCATTTATCATACCAACAGGGACCGGACAATAAATTTTCCTCTTGACTGAACGTTGGCAACAACTCATGTTTTCTGCCAAAAAAATAAACAGCTATTTTTTTGGCGAAACTTAAAATTTGTATGTGTCTCTTGTCTCTCATCTCATTCTTGTCCATTCATCCGGCCATGTCATTGAAACTCAATTTTAAATCAATCAAGTTGAAATTTCATCTTTCGGTTGGAGTGTTTTCGTTTGTTGGCCTTCTTTTTTGTTTCGAAAAAGAAATCACAATGTTAGTAAGTAGCTTTAGTTGGTGTATAGGTTTGCAATTCCAAAAATAGTTATTTATAAGGATTTGTTTTGATGGTCCTGATCAGTTTTGTACCGAAGGACCATAAAGTGGTGTCAAGTAGTGTTTGCCTCTGAATCCTTATACTACTTTCCTGCCAGTTTGTCTGTAAGTCTTTTTTATTTTTTTTTCATTTTGTACAAAACTACAATCTAATATTGTTAGTCATGAATTTGCATTCAGCAATCCATGGTCGACATACAAATGCATAAGACTTATTGCGGTTTTGTTGTTATTGCTTTCAAAGCGCCATTGTCGTTGTCGTACATCCGTCTATATAATGAACAACGCAGTTCAAACTAAAAACTATAGAAACCACTATTTGCTTATATAAGACCTAGTGGCCATATTAAAGGCGAAATATTAGTAGATGAAATGGGTATTTTTATAAGAGATGAACATTTTTTATAATATCTCATCAATACTCTAGGCTATTATCTAGGTGTATAGTCCAGTCTATAGTCCAGTCCATAGTCCAGTATAAACTCTAGTCCTATAGTCTAGTATATAGTACAGTCTAAATTTTAACCATTAATTTTGTTGCACCCTTTTGACTAGATATTCTAACATAAAACAGAGCAATTTTGTTGTTTAACTTGAAATATAAACACAAAAAATATAAACGACAAAAGGCAACAGTAAAGTTGTAATGATGACGGTTATAAATTCATCTACACATTTAGCGCATACATTTGACCATAACACGCACATGTGTATGCAAAAGGAAACATACACACACCTAGTATGTAAATATGCCCTAAGCAATACACACGCATCCTCTAACAGGCCTTTAAAACTGTTTGTGCATTTTGCACAGGAAACGGAAATGACAACAGTTAACCGCTATTTTTATGTTATTATGCGGTTTCACTTGAACTCTTATCTACATGAGATTACAAGCAACGTACACATTGCAAATGTGAAGGACTTTTACTCATATAAGGATGTTTTGTTGTTTTTAAAAACTTGCTTGATTGTTGTTATTTCTCTATAATATATAGAGACGTCAGTTGGCAGTTGACATAACTGCTTTTCGCGTAAAATGGTTATTTATGTATGATATTCTTATTTCTGTTGAAATATCTCTTCTTCTGATTTGGGGTACGTGGATTTAATAGTGAAGGATTTTTAAAAAATTTTATGACTTTGTCGTTCTGATCTGAAATTGCAACCAGAACTGAAATAGAATACAAAAGAACTAGAACAGAACTAGAACTGAATTAGAACTGAACCAGAATTGAACTAGAACTGATCTAGAACTGTACTGAACTAGAACTGAACTAGAACTGAATTAGAACTGAACTAGAACTGAACTAGAACTGAACTAGAACTGAACTAGAACTGAACTAGAACTGAACTAGAACTGAACTAGAACTGAACTAGAACTGAACTAGAACTGAACTAGAACTGAACTAGAACTGAACTAGAACTGAACTAGAACTGAACTAGAACTGAACTAGAACTGAACTAGAACTGAACTAGAACTGAACTAGAACTGAACTAGAACTGAACTAGAACTGAACTAGAACTGAACTAGAACTGAACTAGAACTGAACTAGAACTGAACTAGAACTGAACTAGAACTGAACTAGAACTGAACTAGAACTGAACTAGAACTGAACTAGAACTGAACTAGAACTGAACTAGAACTGAACTAGAACTGAACTAGAACTGAACTAGAACTGAACTAGAACTGAACTAGAACTGAACTAGAACTGAACTAGAACTGAACTAGAACTGAACTAGAACTGAACTAGAACTGAACTAGAACTGAACTAGAACTGAACTAGAACTGAACTAGAACTGAACTAGAACTGAACTAGAACTGAACTAGAACTGAACTAGAACTGAACTAGAACTGAACTAGAACTGAACTAGAACTGAACTAGAACTGAACTAGAACTGAACTAGAACTGAACTAGAACTGAACTAGAACTGAACTAGAACTGAACTAGAACTGAACTAGAACTGAACTAGAACTAACTAGAACTGAACTAGAACTGAACTAGAACTGAACTAGAACTGAACTAGAACTGAACTAGAACTGAACTAGAACTGAACTAGAACTGAACTAGAACTGAACTAGAACTGAACTAGAACTGAACTAGAACTGAACTAGAACTGAACTAGAACTGAACTAGAACTGAACTAGACTGAACTAGAACTGAACTAGAACTGAACTAGAACTGAACTAGAACTGAACTAGAACTGAACTAGAACTGAACTAGAACTGAACTAGAACTGAACTAGAACTGAACTAGAACTGAACTAGAACTGAACTAGAACTGAACTAGAACTGAACTAGAACTGAACTAGAACTGAACTAGAACTGAACTAGAACTGAACTAGAACTGAACTAGAACTGAACTAGAACTGAACTAGAACTGAACTAGAACTGAACTAGAACTGAACTAGAACTGAACTAGAACTGAACTAGAACTGAACTAGAACTGAACTAGAACTGAACTAGAACTGAACTAGAACTGAACTAGAACTGAACTAGAACTGAACTAGAACTGAACTAGAACTGAACTAGAACTGAACTAGAACTGAACTAGAACTGAACTAGAACTGAACTAGAACTGAACTAGAACTGAACTAGAACTGAACTAGACTGAATAGAACTGAACTAGAACTGAACTAGAACTGAACTAGAACTGAATTAGAACTGAACTAGAACTGAACTAGAACTGAAATAGAACTAAATAGAACAAATCTCCTTCAGCAACCCTGGTTTTAATTATTCCGAGCTTTATGATTTTACTCTCAGCCTCCTCTCTCTTTCACAGCTGTAATTTTCATTACTTTTACTGCCAACATTGTCGTCGTTTCTGCCCATTAGAGAAAAAGAACAGAAAAATATTTTGCATTCTTGGTTTGGTTCATATATTGTGGCATTGTGTGCCTTAATTTCCTGCACTAAATTGTTTGTAATTGTTGAACAACACAGAAAATATACTTTGAAAATATGTGCAACAGAGCGTATGAGTTATTTTAATTAATTCCTTCACTTTCTTGGAATATTACAAAACGTGGTATATGAAAACATACATATGTATGCGTGGAAGAAAATATCTACATATGTTTATGTGTGTGTTTAAGTTTTAAATTATAATTTTTATAGGTTTTTTTTTCCTTTTGCCGTTTTTTATGGTAAAATATTAAAAAATAATGTTGAAGTAAGTTGTAGCACACATAAGTGTAATACTTTTGGTCATATTATAATTTAATGGAGTGTAACCGTAAGCAATGAAATTGCTTAAAAAATATATTGACGTTTTTTTTACTGATTTATGTAAATTTACATTAAAAATGAAGCATTATTTTAAATGATGTTTTTTTCCAAAGGAAATAAAGTGTTTAATAATGTGTTAATAATTTTATATAAATTAAATTACTTTTTGTGCAATTCAATGGACTGTAATTAAAGATTTAAAATATTTTATAGTTTAAAAAATAAAGATATTATTTAGGTTTTTGTAAAATATTCTCAATTAATATCAATCATATGCTCTAGAAAGTTAGCTGAAATTTACAGTTTGCTTATAGTCTGGTCTATAGTATGTCTATGTTTTTTTCTACAGTCTAGTCTATAGTCTGGAGCAAGTCTGAACTATAATCTGGACTATAGTTTGGTATATATTCTAGTCTATAATCTATAGTCTAGTCTATAGTCTATAGTCTAGTCTAGTCTATAGTCTAGTCTATACTCGAGTCTATAGTCTAGTCTATAGTCTAGTCTATAGTCTAGTCTATAGTCTAATCTATAGTCGAGTCTATAGTCTAGTCTACAGTGTAGTATATAGTCTGGTCTATAGTATAGTCTATAGTCTAGTCTATAGTCTAGTCTATAGTCTAGTCTATAGTCTAGTAGTCTAGTCTATAGTCTAGTCTATAGTCTAGTCTATAGTCTAGTCTATAGTCTAGTCTATAGTCTAGTCTATAGTCTAGTCTATAGTCTAGTCTATAGTCTAGTCTATAGTCTAGTCTATAGTCTAGTCTATAGTCTAGTCTATAGTCTAGTCTATAGTCTAGTCTATTCTAGTCTATAGTCTAGTCTATAGTCTAGTCTATAGTCTAGTCTATAGTCTAGTCTATAGTCTAGTCTATAGTCTAGTCTATAGTCTAGTCTATAGTCTAGTCTATAGTCTAGTCTATAGTCTAGTCTATAGTCTAGTCTATAGTCTAGTCTATAGTCTAGTCTATAGTCTAGTCTATAGTCTGGTCTATAGTCTAGTCTATAGTCTAGTCTATAGTCTAGTCTATAATGTGGTATATAGTCTAGTCTATAGTCTAGTCTATAGTCTAGTCTCTAGTCTTTTCTCTAGTTTAGTCTATAGTCTAGTCTATAGTCTAGTCTAGTCTAGTCTATAGTCTAGTCTATAGTCTAGTCTATAGTTTAGTCTATAGCTAGTCTATAGTCTAGTCTATAGTCTAGTCTATAGTCTAGTCTAGTCTAGTCTATAGTCTAGTATAGTCTAGTCTATAGTCTAGTCTATAGTCTAGTCTATAGTCTAGTCTATAGTCTAGTCTATAGTCTAGTCTATAGTCTAGTCTATGTCTAGTCTATAGTCTAGTCTATAGTCTAGTCTATAGTCTAGTCTATAGTCTAGTCTATAGTCTAGTCTATAGTCTAGTCTATAGTCTAGTCTATAGTCTAGTCTATAGTCTAGTCTATAGTCTAGTCTATAGTCTAGTCATAGTAGTCTATAGTCTAGTCTATAGTCTAGTCTATAGTCTAGTCTATAGTCTAGTCTATAGTCTAGTCTATAGTCTAGTCTATAGTCTAGTCTATAGTCTAGTCTATAGTCTAATCTATAGTCTAGTCTATAGTCTAGTCTATAGTCTAATCTTTAGTCTAGTCTATAGTCTAGTCTATAGTCTAGTCTATATAGTCTATAGTCTAGTCTATAGTCTAGTCTATAGTCTGTCTATAGTCTAATCTATAGTCTAGTCTATAGTCTAGTCTATAGTCTAGTCTATAGTCTAGTCTATAGTCTAGTCTATAGTCTAGTCTATAGTCTAGTCTATAGTCTAGTCTATAGTCTAGTCTATAGTCTAGTCTAGTCTATAGTCTAGTCTATAGTCTAGTCTATAGTCTAGTCTATAGTCTAGTCTAAAGTCTAGTCTCTAGTCTTTTCTCTAGTCTAGTCTATAGTCTAGTCTAGTCTATAGTCTAGTCTATAGTCTAGTCTATAGTCTAGTCTATATCAGTCTATAGTCTAGTCTATAGTCTAGTCTATAGTCTAGTCTATAGTCTAGTCTATAGTCTAGTCTATAGTCTAGTCTATAGTCTAGTCTATAGTCTAGTCTATAGTCTAGTCTATAGTCTAGTCTATAGTCTAGTCTATAGTCTAGTCTATAGTCTAGTCTATAGTCTAGTCTATAGTCTAGTCTATAGTCTAGTCTATAGTCTAGTCTATAGTCTAGTCTATAGTCTAGTCTATAGTCTAGTCTATAGTCTAGTCTATAGTCTAGTCTATAGTCTAGTCTATAGTCTAGTCTATAGTCTAGTCTATAGTCTAGTCTATAGTCTAGTCTATAGTCTAGTCTATAGTCTAGTCTATAGTCTAGTCTATAGTCTAGTCTATAGTCTAGTCTATAGTCTAGTCTATAGTCTAGTCTATAGTCTAGTCTATAGTCTAGTCTATAGTCTAGTCTATAGTCTAGTCTATAGTCTAGTCTATAGTCTAGTCTATAGTCTAGTCTATAGTCTAGTCTATAGTCTAGTCTATAGTCTAGTCTATAGTCTAGTCTATAGTCTAGTCTATAGTCTAGTCTATAGTCTAGTCTATAGTCTAGTCTATAGTCTAGTCTATAGTCTAGTCTATAGTCTAGTCTATAGTCTAGTCTATAGTCTAGTCTATAGTCTAGTCTATAGTCTAGTCTATAGTCTAGTCTATAGTCTAGTCTATAGTCTAGTCTATAGTCTAGTCTATAGTCTAGTCTATAGTCTAGTCTATAGTCTAGTCTATAGTCTAGTCTATAGTCTAGTCTATAGTCTAGTCTATAGTCTAGTCTATAGTCTAGTCTATAGTCTAGTCTATAGTCTAGTCTATAGTCTAGTCTATAGTCTAGTCTATAGTCTAGTCTATAGTCTAGTCTATAGTCTAGTCTATAGTCTAGCTATAGTCTAGTCTATAGTCTAGTCTATAGTCTAGTCTATAGTCTAGTCTATAGTCTAGTCTATAGTCTAGTCTATGTCTAGTCTATAGTCTAGTCTATAGTCTAGTCTATAGTCTAGTCTATAGTCTAGTCTATAGTCTAGTCTATAGTCTAGTCTATAGTCTAGTCTATAGTCTAGTCTATAGTCTAGTCTATAGTCTAGTCTATAGTCTAGTCTATAGTCTAGTCTATAGTCTAGTCTATAGTCTAGTCTATAGTCTAGTCTATAGTCTAGTCTCTAGTCTAGTCTATAGTCTAGTCTATAGTCTAGTCTCTAGTCTAGTCTCTAGTCTATTTCTAGTTTAGTCTATAGTCTAGTCTATAGTCTAGTCTATAGTATAGTCTATAGTCTAGTCTATAGTCTAGTCTATAGTCTAGTCTATAGTCTAGTCTATAGTCTAGTCTATAGTCTAGTCTATAGTCTAGTCTATAGTCTAGTCTATAGTCTAGTCTATAGTCTAGTCTATAGTCTAGTCTATAGTCTAGTCTATAGTCTAGTCTATAGTCTAGTCTATAGTCTAGTCTATAGTCTAGTCTATAGTCTAGTCTATAGTCTAGTCTATAGTCTAGTCTATAGTCTAATCTATAGTCTAGGCTATAGTCTAGTCTATAGTCTAGTCTATAGTCTAGTCTATAGTCTAGTCTATAGTCTAGTCTATAGTCTAGTCTATAGTCTAGTCCTATCTAGTCTAGTCTATAGTCTAGTCTCTAGTCTATTCTCTAGTTTAGTCTATAGTCTAGTCTATAGTCTAGTCTATAGTATAGTCTATAGTCTAGTCTATAGTCTAGTCTATAGTCTAGTCTATAGTCTAGTCTATAGTCTAGTCTATAGTCTAGTCTATAGTCTAGTCTATAGTCTAGTCTATAGTCTAGTCTATAGTCTAGTCTATAGTCTAGTCTATAGTCTAGTCTATAGTCTAGTCTATAGTCTAGTCTATAGTCTAGTCTATAGTCTAGTCTATAGTCTAGTCTATAGTCTAATCTATAGTCTAGGCTATAGTCTAGTCTATAGTCTAGTCTATAGTCTAGTCTATAGTCTAGTCTATAGTCTAGTCTATAGTCTAGTCTATAGTCTAGTCTATAGTCTAGTCTATAGTCTAGTCTATAGTCTAGTCTATAGTCTAGTCTATAGTCTAGTCTATAGTCTAGTTTATAGTCTAGACTATAGTCTAGTCTATAGTCTAGTCTATATTCTAGTCTATAATCTAGTCTATAGTCTAGTCTATAGTCTAGTCTATAGTCTAGTCTATAGTCTAGTCTATAGTCTAGTCTATAGTGTAGTCTATAGTCTAGTCTATAGTCTAGTCTAGTCTATAGTCTACTCTATAGTCTAGTCTATTATCTAGTCTTTAGTCTAGTCTATTATCTAGTCTTTAGTCTAGTCTATTATCTAGTCTTTATTCTACTCTATAATCTAATTTACAATCTGGTGTGTTTTATAGTTTGTATTAAGGCCTGGTCTACAATCTGGTCAATAGTTTGCGCTTAAATCTGGACTATAGTTTGTACTTTTGTATTGTCTACTGGCTGGATTCTGACAAGACATCACTGACTACCTTAAATTGAAGCAAAATTTTCCATTTAAATTTTTTGTGACCTGCAGTTTAGCGATAGTGTCATTATTGTTTTGAAAAAATACATGAAGCAACATAAATAACATTATTACCGGAAGTCATCAAGTTTTTGTGCGTTTGAATGAATATGTATGTGAATTTGTATGCATATATATGTATGTATATGTGCTTCCATTTGTGTGTATAGCAAATACAAAAAAGCCTTAAATGAACAAAAAAAATGTGTATATTCCCTCTGTGATCAACAAACATGCATGCAAACAAACATAAATGGCAATTTTATATGCAAAAAACGAACATGCATATTGATGTACTATATATGTATGTATCCGTGTGTGTGTGTTTGCATATAAATATGTTTGTTGTGTGTGTATACACAAGTGTGTGTGTAAGTAAAATATACAACATACAAACCCACATATAAATAGTTTTATGTATATAGAATAGGCACAGATGTGGGCTAACAACTGGAATCTGAAATTTTAGAGCAGAGTTGAACGCGAAGGTACGTAGGTACTTTCTAGGAAGGGAGGAACCTGTTTTAGTTTGGTACTACTTCACATAACTTATACTTTATTTGGGTTTTTAGTTTAATAAAAATGTTCGGTACCATGTTTTAAAAGTACTTTTTGCTTTTCACAATAAGAGCATTTAGTAATATCTCATAAAATGAACCAAAAGCTAAACATAAAGCTATTTTAAGCTTATCTGTACGAACTTTTCGGTTCATTTTTAAAATTTTCACTTTCATCTCCAAAAGTACTTTCTTTCTTTTTTGTTGTTTTTTCCTCATTTTCATTTACTCCAAGTTTTTCCTATACATGTATGTTTGTTAGCTAGAACATTTGTGTGTAAAAAATCTGCCTCTGAGTTTTAACAAAAGTCCTTTAAAAAAAAAAACTAAAAAAAAGTTTTTCTATATTTGCAACATGATGTTGTTGAAAAAATACAAAAACCATCATATCGACAACCACAAAAACCATAACAATTTGTCGTTTGTTGTTTAAAAAAGAGAAAAGTCTAGTAAAAAACCTAAAGGACTACAGCAAAAAACTCTTATATAGGATTGTTTGCATATGTATGTGATGATTTTGTTTAATATTAATAAATGAAATCAACAACCAGTAAAAAAAAATCAATTAAACTTTTATTGTCGTAAAATTGTTTGTTAATGAAATTAACAACAAAATATTATTGTTGGTAACACATAACAAAGTTAACAAATTAACACAATTGTTGTTTTTTATCTGCTGCAATTAAAATGTAGATGTTTTTAAAGTTTGTGGTTTAATAAAATGTTTAAATAAGATTTTATTAAAAAATGTACTATAGACTAGACTAAAGACTAAACTACAAACTAGACTATAGACTAGACTATAGACTAGACTATAGACTAGACTATAGACTAGACTATAGACTAGACTATAGACTGTAGACTAGACTATAGACTAGACTATAGACTAGACTATAGACTAGACTATAGACTAGACTATAGACTAGACTATAGACTAGACTATAGACTAGACTATAGACTAGACTATAGACTAGACTATAGACTAGACTATAGACTAGACTATAGACTAGACTATAGACTAGACTATAGAATATACTATAGACTAGACTATAGACTAGACCATAGACTATAGACTAGACTATAGACTAGACAATTGACTAGACTATAGACTAGACTATAGACTAGACTATAGACTAGATTATAGACTAGACTATAGACTAGGCTATAGACTAGACTACAGACTAGACTATAGACTAGACAATTGACTAGACTATAGACTAGACTATAGACTAGACTATAGACTAGACTATAGACTAGACTATAGACTAGACTATAGACTAGACTATAGACTAGACTATAGACTAGACTATAGACTAGACTATAGACTAGACTATAGACTAGACTATAGACTAGACTATAGACTAGACTATAGACTAGACTATAGACTAGACTATAGACTAGACTATAGACTAGACTATAGACTAGACTATAGACTAGACTATAGACTAGACTATAGACTAGACTATAGACTAGACTATAGACTAGACTATAGACTAGACTATAGACTAGACTATAGACTAGACTATAGACTAGACTATAGACTAGACTATAGACTAGACTATAGACTAGACTATAGACTAGACTAATAGACTAGACTATAGAATAGACTATAGACTAGACTATTGACTAGACTATAGACTAGACTATAGACTAGACTATAGACTAGACTATAGACTAGACTAGACTAGAGACTAGATTATAGACTAGGCTATATTCTAGACTATAGACTGGACTATAGACTAGGCTATAGACTAGGATATATACTAGACTATATACTAGATTATAGACTAGACTATAGACTAGACTATAGACTAGACTATAGACTAGACTATAGACTAGACTATAGACTAGACTATAGACTAGACTATAGACAAGACTATAGACTAGACTATAGACAAGACTATAGACTAGACTATAGACTAGACTATAGACTAGACTCGACTATAGACTAGACTATAGACTAGACTATAGACTAGACTATAGACTATAGACTAGACTATAGACTAGACTATAGACTAGACTATAGACTAGACTATAGACTAGACTAGACTAGACTATAGGCTAGACTATAGACTAGACTATAGACTAGACTATAGGCTAGACTATAGACTAGACTATGGACTAGACTATAGACTAGACTAGACTATAGATTAGACTATAGAATAGACTATAGACTAGACTATAGACTAGACTATAGACTAGACTATAGACTAGACTATAGACTAGACTATAGACTAGACTATAGACTAGACTATAGACTAGACTATAGACTAGACTATAGACTAGACTATAGACTAGACTATAGACTAGACTATAGACTAGACTATAGACTAGACTATAGACTAGACTATAGACTAGACTATAGACTAGACTATAGACTAGACTATAGACTAGACTATAGACTAGACTATAGACTAGACTATAGACTAGACTATAGACTAGACTATAGACTAGACTATAGACTAGACTATAGACTATTGACTAGACTATAGACTAGACTATAGACTAGACTATAGACTAGACTATAGACTAGACTATAGACTAGACTGACTAGACTAGACTATAGACTAGACCTGTAGACTAGACTATCGACTAGACCATAGACTAGATTATAGACTAGACTATAGACTAGACTATAGACTAGACTATAGACTAGACTATAGACTAGACTATAGACTAGACTATAGACTAGACTATAGACTAGACTATAGACTAGACTATAGACTAGACTATAGACTAGACTATAGACTAGACTATAGACTAGGACTATAGACTAGACTATAGACTAGACTATAGACTAGATTATAACTAGACATAGACTAGACTATGACTAGACTATAGACTAGACTATAGACTAGACTATAGACTAGACTATAGACTAGACTATAGACTAGACTATAGACTAGACTATAGACTAGACTATAGACTAGACTATAGACTAGACTATAGACTAGACTATAGACTAGACTATAGACTAGACTATAGACTAGACTATAGACTAGACTATAGACTAGACTATAGACTAGACTATAGACTAGACTATAGACTAGACTATAGACTAGACTATAGACTAGACTATAGACTAGACTATAGACTAGACTATAGACTAGACTATAGACTAGACTATAGACTAAGACTAACTAGACTAGACTATAGACTTGACTATAGGACTAGACTAGACAGATTGTAGACCAGGCCTTAATACAAACTATAAAACACACCAGATTGTAAATTAGATTATAGACTAGACTAATAGACTCGACTATAGACTAGACTATAGACTAGACTATAGACTAGACTATAGACTAGACTATAGACTTAGACTATAGATAGACTATAGACTAGACATAGACTAGACTATAGACTAGACTATAGACTAGACTATAGAATAGACTATAGACTAGACTATAGACTAGACTATAGACTAGACCAACGGTTCCCAAATGGGGGTCCGCGGACCCCTAGTGGTCCGTAGTAAAATCCTAGGGGGTCCGCGAAGACGAACGAAAAAAACATGAATAAACAATATCTTTTATATATGTACAAATATCTCCCATTTTTGTGCAATAATCCTAAATTTTTTGGTGACTTTTTGAATTTTATTTTTTCGGTTGTTTATCAGGAAGAAGCTAGGCCCTACAAATTTATTGTATAACTTTTATAAAGTAAAGTATTGCGTGATTTGTAATTTTTATTTCCTGTATATGTACTGAAATAATGGTTTTTATTTCAGACATATAATACTCTGCCTTACAATTAAATTAGGGATACTGGTATTCCGGAGTATGAAGTTCAATTCAAAGACAAGCTTATTACAGATTTAAGTTTATCAAATTGTAAGCAAAAGTGTTCTTGTTTGAAAGGACTAAAATTATATATTTTCAAAACAGAGGTGACTCTTTATGCATCTCTTTATAAATATTCCAATCCGACGTGATACACAGATTTTAACTTGATTTTGTCGACCAATACATATTATTAAATTAACATCAGAAAATCCATAGCGTTTCGCGTAAATATGTAGCCAAAAACCATGAAGTAAAATAATTCGTTGGTATTTTAAAATTCAAATTTAAGTTCCAAATTCACAGTACTTTAACAAAGAGTTCAAATCATATCGAGTCCTTTTCGCACAAAAGACGTAACCGACAAAAACTAAATTTTACAGGAGAGCATTTTTTTTAATTATCTTCGAAGTAGAACATAGCATTACTCCAAAACTCCGTTAATAAATATTATTACATCTAAAATATGAGATGCAGTTTGTTTCGATTTTATATTGACGCTATATCCGATTTTTTTGTCGCTTACGTCTTTTTTGCCGAGACAAATTTTTATGATATAAACAATGTTGAGGCGGTTACGTCTAAATTCTCTGTCTAAAAAAATATTTTTTGGTGTATATCTTTATATAATTTGTATAAATCTGAAATTTAAGAGTGTAATAAATATTTTCTTATAAGATTTTAAGGTCATCTAGGGATGTCTGTATGTCAGTCTTTTTGTTGAAAACCGGATAGGTTCCGAACGTTATGAGCTAGAGTGATGAAATTCTCCAAAAATATTGATGACAAATATTGTTTTGTGTTAATAATGGGCAAAATCGGTTCTTGATTTCACTTAGCCCCCATACAAGTACCTCCCGGATTATAGTTAAAACATTAATAAATATGTTGTTTAAGTAGCAATTGCTATAAAATTTTGCAGAAGTCGGTTATATATACCTGTAAATTATGTTGGGAAGTTTGACAAATGACAGGCAATATTTAACCCTAGCCTGCATATATGGACCCTGTAAGACAATGATTTTATGACCATAGCAGTCTTAAAAATATCAGTATAGCAACGAAATTTGATGTATGATGATGTTTAGGATGGTTTTCTATGCCCCTCATACAGAAAATAAGTTTACAGTTAATAATTCTTTCAAAAATTAAGAAAGTATGATGAAATTCTACAAAAAAAAATGTTTTCAAAACTAATCACGCGTTTAAATTCTATAGACCTCGGTCCACAATTGACCTAATCCCTCATTAAAGGCCGTATTCTGAAAATCACCCTGATGTCTACATTAATATCCATACATGGTAGTACAATTCGCCTTATATGGAATAAATAAGTAAATTCTGGGACTATTGATTGATTAAGAGTACATATACAGGTCCGCCTTCCGAAATCCACAAATTTATAACCAAATATAAGAGTTGGTTAAATGGTAATAATATAAATGCAATGTAATTAGTAATTAGAATGAACTAAATTCATAAAAAGTTATAGAAAATTATAAATTTTAGCACATAAATTGCAATGGCATAGTGGTAATTACATGAATTTATTACAATTATACCAGATATGTGGCATTTCATTCAGAAACAAATTTAATACTTTAATTTGTTCAAAATTTTTCTATAAATTTAATATATTTTAAAAGAAAATTTAGACGTAACCGACACTTTGCGGTTAAAAAATTCATAAACAGAAAATTAATGTGTACTTACGTCTTTTTTCTTTTTTGTAAAGTTGAAACCATTGGGTCTATAGCTACGAAATTTTTAGAGATGATGCTAATGGACCTAAATTATCGATTTCTATAAAAAAACGAAAATCGAAAATCAAGTCGCTTACGTCCATTTTGCAAAAAGGGCTCGATATATTTTGCGGATAACGCATTCCGCAACAACATAGAAGAAGTCCAACTTTCTTATATTATTTTCCCGAAAACTTTGCTCACTTACTCAGTTCACCCTTTGCAATCGCAACAAATTTTTGAAACGTGACTCCTTAAGCACATGTGACAATATTTGATAAAGAAACCTTTTCGCTACCTTGAAGAAAAATGAACATGAAAGATCTCACGATCATAAAATGAAACATCATGTTAACATATCAACAAAGAAGTCATTCTATCTTCAAAACATGCAATTGAAAACCTATCTGAAATATTATATATTCTCAATGTACGGGAATATTTTATAGATATGACATCTCTACATTTATTAGACCTAGGGATTAATGGACTAGGTCAATTTTCGGATGGACAATTATTTAGAACAATAGAATATCAAAATATGTATGGGGGTCCGCGAAATTAAATAAGTTCTTCAAGGGGTCCGCGAAGTAAAAATCGGTGGGAACCGCTGGACTAGACTATATTTCAATACCAGGTGGCGTATGATTAATAATAATTTATGTGATAATAACTTCTGTAAACTTTCAAATCTCTCTAAAAATTTTATTAGATTTTTTTCATATAAACATTTTCAAAATGTTCGACTTTATCATAACTAACAAATATCAAACTATTTTAATATTATCTCCCATTTTTCTTCAAACAAACTCCAAACTTCATAACAATTGATTTCATTTGCAAATGTGCGCAAATAAAAGTTTTCAACTTTTTCATTTAAATAAACCATTAAACCTTTAAGCTCTACTTTGTCAATATCTTTTTTGTATATGTGATGTTTTTTCTTAAAAACTCTTTAGCATTTTGTTAAAGTTAAACAGGTATAAAAATATTTGGCATTAAGTAAAAAATACTTAAGCCAACTTAAACAAATGCTGATACTTGTAATATTACTCGCAACTACCAACAGCAACTAACTACTACTTGCATGCACTTATACAAAAGCACTTACTAATGTTAATACAAAAAAAGAACACATATACACACTCATACATTTGTATACACTCAAACATTTGTGGCACATAATTTGCCATGCATCTGGCAAAACAATAGAACAATACCACTAAAGAAAGAAAACCGGCAAATAGCTAAGGAGTGTACTTAATCAAACTGCTAATTTAAAATATGAAACATTATCTGCCATACAAAGTTTGCTCGCTCTTAGTCTCTTTACAGCCACCAAAATATGCCTGAAATAACAATGGTGTTCATGTGCTTATAAAGAGTCAAAATAAAGGACTACAAGAAATTTGTATAGAAATTACAACAAAACAATATACAAAAAATATAAAATTTTCACTGGAACAAAAAAACAACAACAGCATCAACAAGCTATACATTTGATTGCTGAAAATAAAATTTTCCCGCTGTAAATGCATGCAAAAACATTTTTGTGAAGTAGAACAAGCATCATACACAGATACCAGAATCTTGTTTGTATTATACTAACTCATTCACATACATACACATACAAATAGATGCCATCACTTACAACGTCAACGACACACATAAACAATAGAACGTTGTGCATAAATTTTCTAAAAGGATCCTGAAAAAATAAACGGTTACGGAAGTTGAATTTCTAAAAGTGCAATAAGTGAGTGGAAAGAAAGTGGTAGGGGAGGATGAAAAACAAAACAAGGGCTGTAGTAAACTAAAGTGAATATAACTAGAGCAGAACAAGAACAGAACTAGAACTAGCACAGAACTAGAATAGAACTGGAACAGAACTACAACAGAACTAGAACAGAACTGTAATAGAACTAGAACAGAAATAGAACAGAACTGGAACAGAACTAGAACAGAACTAAATCAGAACTAGAAGAGAACTAGAACAAAACTAAACAGAACTAGAACAAAACTAGAACAGAACTAGAACAGAACTAGAACAGAACTAGAACAGAACTAGAACAGAACTAGAACAGAACTAGAACAGAACTAGAACAGAACTAGAACAGAACTAGAACAGAACTAGAACAGAACTAGAACAGAACTAGAACAGAACTAGAACAGAACTAGAACAGAACTAGAACAGAACTAGAACAGAACTAGAACAGAACTAGAACAGAACTAGAACAGAACTAGAACAGAACTAGAACAGAACTAGAACAGAACTAGAACAGAACTGTAATAGAACTAGAACAGAAATAGTACAGAACTGGAAAAGAACTAGAACAGAACTAAATCAGAACTAGAAGAGAACTAGAACAAACTAGAACAGAACTAGAAAAGAATTAGAACAGAACTAGAACAAAACTAGAACAGAACTAGAACAGAACTAGAAACAGAACTAGAACAGAACTAGAACAGAAGTAGAACAGAACTAGAACAGAACTAGAACAGAACTAGAACACAACTAGAACAGAACTAGAACAGAACTAGAACAGAACTAGAACAGAACTAGAACAGAACTAGAACAAAAACTAGAACAAAACTAGAACAGAACTAGAACAGAACTAGAACAGAACTAGAACAGAACTAGAACAGAACTAGAACAGAACTAGAACAGAACTAGAACAGAACTAGAACAGAACTAGAACAGAACTAGAACAGAACTAGAACAGAACTAGAACAGAACTAGAACAGAACTAGAACAGAACTAGAACAGAACTAGAACAGAACTAGAACAGAACTAGAACAGAACTAGAACAGAACTAGAACAGAACTAGAACAGAACTAGAACAGAACTAGAACAGAACTAGAACAGAACTAGAACAGAACTAGAACAGAACTAGAACAGAACTAGAACAGAACTAGAACAGAACTAGAACAGAACTAGAACAGAACTAGAACAGAACTAGAACAGAACAGAACAGAACTAGAACTAGAACTAGAACAGAACAGAACTAGAACAGACTAGAACTAGAAACTAGAACGAACAGAACAGAACTAGAACTAGAACTAGAACAGAACAGAACTAGAACAGAACTAGAACAGAACTAGGAACTAGAAACAGAACAGAACTAGAACTAGAACAGAACTAGAACAGACTAGAACAGAACTAGAACAGAACTAGAACAGAACTAGAACAGAACTAGAATAGAACTAGAATAGAACTAGAACAGAACTAGAACAGAACTAGAACAGAACTAGAACAGAACTAGAACAGAACTAGAACAGACCTAGAACAGACCTAGAACAGACCTAGAACAGACTAGAACAGACCTAGAACAGAACTAGAACAGATCTAGAACAGAACTAGAACAGAACTAGAACAGAACTAGAACAGAACTAGAACAGAACTAGAACAGAACTAGAACAGAACTAGAACAGAACTAGAACAGAACTAGAACAGAACTAGAACAGAACTAGAACAGAACTAGAACAGAACTAGAACAGAACTAGAACAGAACTAGAACAGAACTAGAACAGAACTAGAACAGAACTAGAACAGAACTAGAACAGAACTAGAACAGAACTAGAACAGAACTAGAACAGAACTAGAACAGAACTAGAACAGAACTAGAACAGAACTAGAACAGAACTAGAACAGAACTAGAACAGAACTAGAACAGAACAGAACAGAACTAGAAAGACTAGAACAGAACTAGAACAGAACTAGAACAGAACTAGAACAGAACTAGAACAGAACTAGAACAGAACTAGAACAGAACTAGAACAGAACTAGAACAGAACTAGAACAGAACTAGAACAGACTAGAACAGAACTAGAACAGAACTAGAACAGAACTAGAACAGAACTAGAACAGAACTAGAACAGAACTAGAACAGAACTAGAACAGAACTAGAACAGCAGAACTAGAAGAACAGAACTAGACAGAACTAGAACAGAACTAGAACAGAACTAGAACAGAACTAGAACAGAACTAGAACAGAACTAGAACAGAACTAGAACAGAACTAGAACAGAACTAGAACAGAACTAGAACTAGAACAGAACAGAACAGAACTAGAACAGAACTAGAACAGAACTAGAACAGAACTAGAACAGAACTAGAACAGAACTAGAACAGAACTAGAAACAGAACTAGAACAGAACTAGAACAGAACTAGAACAGAACTAGAACAGAACTAGAACAGAACTAGAACAGAACTAGAACAGAACTAGAACAGAACTAGAACAGAACTAGAACAGAACTAGAACAGAACTAGAACAGAACGAACAGAACTAGAACAGAACTAGAACAGAACTAGAACAGAACTAGAACAGAACTAGAACAGAACTAGAACAGAACTAGAACAGAACTAGAACAGAACTAGAACAGAACTAGAACAGAACTAGAACAGAACTAGAACAGAACTAAACAGAACTAGAACAGAACTAGAACAGAACTAGAACAGAACTACAGAATACAACAGAACTAGAACAGAACTAGAACAGAACTAGAACAGAACTAGAACAGAACTAGAACAGAACTAGAACAGAACTAGAACAGAACTAGAACAGAACTAGAACAGAACTAGAACAGAACTAGAACAGAACTAGAACAGAACTAGAACAGAAACTAGAACAGAACTAGAACAGAACTAGAACAGAACTAGAACAGAACTAGAACAGAACTAGAACAAACTAGAACAGAACTAGAACAGAACTAGAACAGAACTAGAACAGAACTAGAACAGAACTAGAACAGAACTAGAACAGAACTAGAACAGAACTAGAACAGAACTAGAACAGAACTAGAACAGAACTAGAACAGAACTAGAACAGAACTAGAACAGAACTAGAACAGAACTAGAACAGAACTAGAACAGAACTAGAACAGAACTAGAACAGAACTAGAACAGAACTAGAACAGAACTAGAACAGAACTAGAACAGAACTAGAACAGAACTAGAACAGAACTAGAACAGAACTAGAACAGAACTAGAACAGAACTAGAACAGAACTAGAACAGAACTAGAACAGAACTAGAACAGAACTAGAACAGAACTAGAACAGAACTAGAACAGAACTAGAACAGAACTAGAACAGAACTAGAACAGAACTAGAACAGAACTAGAACAGAACTAGAACAGAACTAGAACAGAACTAGAACAGAACTAGAACAGAACTAGAACAGAACTAGAACAGAACTAGAACAGAACTAGAACAGAACTAGAACAGAACTAGAACAGAACTAGAACAGAACTAGAACAGAACTAGAACAGAACTAGAACAGAACTAGAACAGAACTAGAACAGAACTAGAACAGAACTAGAACAGAACTAGAACAGAACTAGAACAGAACTAGAACAGAACTAGAACAGAACTAGAACAGAACTAGAACAGAACTAGAACAGAACTAGAACAGAACTAGAAACAGAACTAGAACAGAACTAGAACAGAACTAGAACAGAACTAGAACAGAACTAGAACAGAACTAGAACAGAACTAGAACAGAACTAGAACAGAACTAGAACAGAACTAGAACAGAACTAGAACAGAACTAGAACAGAACTAGAACAGAACTAGAACAGAACTAGAACAGAACTAGAACAGAACTAGAACAGAACTAGAACAGAACTAGAACAGAACTAGAACAGAACTAGAACAGAACTAGAACAGAACTAGAACAGAACTAGAACAGAACTAGAACAGAACTAGAACAGAACTAGAACAGAACTAGAACAGAACTAGAACAGAACTAGAACAGAACTAAAAGAACTAGAACAGAACTAGAACAGAACTAGAACAGAACTAGAACAGAACTAGAACAGAACTAGAACAGAACTAGAACAGAACTAGAACAGAACTAGAACAGAACTAGAACAGAACTAGAACAGAACTAGAACAGAACTAGAACAGAACTAGAACAGAACTAGAACAGAACTAGAACAGAACTAGAACAGAACTAGAACAGAACTAGAACAGAACTAGAACAGAACTAGAACAGAACTAGAACAGAACTAGAACAGAACTAGAACTAGAACAAACTAGAACAGAACTAGAACAGAACTAGAACAGAACTAGAACGAACTAGAACAGAACTAGACAAGAACTAGAACAGAACTAGAACAGAACTAGAACAGAACTAGAACAGAACTAGAACAGAACTAGAACAGAACTAGAACGGAACTAGAACAGAACTAGAACAGAACTAGAACAGAACTAGAACAGAACTAGAACAGAACTAGAACAGAACTTGAACAATTCCAACTATGTTGCACTTTTTGTTTTAGTATCTTGTCAACCACCCTCGTAAAAGGAAAACCAAAAACAGGGTAGTTAAATTTGGAAAAGTGCATCACTTACGAATACTCGTAGTTGTTGAAGGTAAACTAAGTACAGGTGCTATGCTAAAAACTGTTGCAGCCAAATTGCAGGTACAAGTGAAATTTATTTTTTATCTACATACATATATATAGTTTTGTAACATGCGAGTAGAAACACACCATCTGGTGGGTTTATTTGATTTGAAAATACTACACTAAAACCTTCCGAGCAACTTCCACTAAACGACAAACGGAATTTAAGTGAAAAATGCAAGCAAATCTAGTAAACTCTTAATATTTTATTTTCATTTTTGAGCTGCAACTATAATGGAGTGAGGTTTTAAGAAGTACATCATCATCATCTGTTTGGAATATAACTGTGTATATAAATATGAAAAGAAGTAAAAGAAATTGTTTCTTTAAAAAAGAAATATATATCACATACAACATTAGTAACATTAATATTGTATTATATTCGTTTTGGCTGGAATTAACAAAATGAGAAAAAATATAAGAGAATAATTTTGCAAGTAAATATTTTATAAATGGTAATATTAAGAAAATATTACACACACAAAATGTGTATTTAAATGTATTTACATGTGTTTAACTGCAATGAAATTGTGTATATGTTTAAGTAATATTAAATAAGCATTTACAAAAATATTATTTTAAATTATTCTTTTGGAAAGAAATATTTGATATTACATATACATAAATGTGCTTTTGAAATGATTTACATAGGACTTTTATAAGTATAAATATCTACATATGTCGTTGTTTGCAAAATATTTAATTAATTTGTTAAAGTTGTTAAGAGAATTGTATTAATATTAATCATACTACACACTGGCCGCAAGAAACAATTTCTTTGTAATATTTTAAGTACATATACATACAGTCAAACGCGCTTATAACGAATTCTCGGTTATTACGGAACAAGTTTTCAAGTCCCCCCTTGGTAACTATTTTCATACAAAAAACATCTCTTATAAAGAACTCGGTTATTACGAATCCTCTTATAAAAACGTACTACTTTCTCAGTCCTGAAGTACAATTTCATACAATTTTCCTTTTTTATAACGAACTTCAAAATTATGTGTTGATGTTACGAGTTTGACTGTATTTATATTACAGTTCTGTTCAAATTCGTTCTAGTTGAGTTCTAGTTCTGTTCTAGTTCAGTTCTAGTTCAGTTCTAGTTCAGTTCTAGTTCAGTTCTAGTTCAGTTCTAGTTCAGTTCTAGTTCAGTTCTAGTTCAGTTCTAGTTCAGTTCTAGTTCAGTTCTAGTTCAGTTCTAGTTCAGTTCTAGTTCTGTCTAGTACTGTTCTAGGTTCTGTTCTAGTTCTGTTCTAGTTCTGTTCTAGTTCTGTTCTAGGTTCTGTTCTAGTTCTGTTCTAGTTCTGTTCTAGTTCTGTTCTAGTTCTATTCTAGTTCTGTTCTAGTTCTGTTCTAGTTCTGTTCTAGTTGCTGTTCTAGTTCAGTTCTAGTTCAGTTCTAGTCAGTTCTAGTTCTGTTCTAGTTCTGTTCTAGTTCTGTTCTAGTTCTGTTCTAGTTCTGTTCTAGTTCTGTTCTAGTTTGTTCTAGTTCTGTTCTAGTTCTGTTCTAGTTCTGTTCTGTTCTGTCTAGTCTGTCCTAGTTCTGTAGTTCTGTTAGTTATGTCTAGTTCTGTTCTAGTTTGTTCTAGTTCTGTTCTAGTTCTGTTAGTTCTGTTCTAGTTCTGTTCTAGTTCTGTTCTAGTTCTGTTCTAGTTTGTTCTAGTTCTGTTCTAGTTCTGTTCTAGTTCTGTTCTAGTTCTGTTCTAGTTTGTTTCTAGTTCTGTTCTAGTTCTGTTTAGTCTGTTCTAGTTTTAGTTCTGTTCTAGTTCTGTTCTAGTTCTGTTCTAGTTTGTTCTAGTTCTGTTCTAGTTCGTTCTAGTTCTGTTCTAGTTTGTTCTAGTTTTCTAGTTCTGTTCTAGTCTGTTCTAGTTCTGTTCAGTTCTGTTCTAGTTCTGTTCTAGTTCTGTTCTAGTATGTCTAGTTCTGTTCTAGTTCTGTTCTAGTTCTGTTCTAGTTCTGTTCTAGTTATGTTCTAGTTCGTTCTAGTTCTGTTCTAGTTCTGTTCTAGTTCTGTTCTAGTTTGTTCTAGTTCTGTTCTATTTCTGTTCTAGTTCTGTTTAGTTCTGTCTAGTTCTGTTCTAGTTCTGTTCTAGTTCGTTCTAGTTGTTCTAGTTCTGTTTAGTTCTGTTCTAGTTCTGTTCTAGTTCTGTTTAGTTATGTTCTAGTTCTGTTCTAGTTCTTTCTAGTTCTGTTTCTAGTTCTGTTCTAGTTCTGTTCTAGTTCTGTTCTAGTCTGTTCTAGTTCTGTTCTTAGTTCTGTTCTAGTTCTGTTCTAGTTTCTGTTCTAGTTCTGTTCTAGTTCTGTTCTAGTTCTGTTCTAGTTCTGTTCTAGTTCTGTTCTAGTTCTGTTCTAGTTCTGTTCTAGTTCTGTTCTAGTTCTGTTCTAGTTCTGTTCTAGTTCTGTTCTAGTCTGTTCTAGTTCGTTTCAGTCTGTTATAGTTCTTCTAGTTCTGTTTTATAGTTCTTTCTAGTTATGTTCTGTTCTGTTATAGTCTGTTCTAGTTCTGTTCTAGTTTGTCTAGATCGTTCTAGTTCTTGTTCTAGTTCTGTTATTTCTGTTATTTAAATTATTCTTTTGGAAAGAAATATTTGAGATTACATATACATAAATGTGCTTTTGAAATGATTACATAGGACTTTTATAAGTATAAATATCTACATATGTCGTTGTTGCAAAATATTTAATTAATTTGTTAAAGTTGTTAAGAGAATTGTATTAATATTAATCATATACAATGGCCGCAAGAAACAATTTCTTTGTAATATTTAATACATATACATACAGTCAAACTCGCTTATAACGAATTCTCGGTTTACGAACAAGTTTTCAAAGTCCCCTTGGTAACTATTTTCTACAAAAAACATCTCTTATAAAGAACCGGTTATACGAATCCTTATAAAAACGTACTACTTTCTCAGTCCTTGAAGTACAATTTCATACAATTTTCCTTTTTTATAACGAACTTCAAAATTATGTGTTGATGTTACGAGTTTGACTGTTTATATTACAGTTCTGTTCAAATTCTGTTCTAGTTGAGTTCTAGTTCTGTTCTCAGGTCAGTCTAGTTCAGTTCTAGTTCAGTTCTAGTTCAGTTCTAGTTCAGTTCTAGTTCAGTTCTAGTTCAGTTTCTAGTTCAGTTCTAGTTCAGTTCTAGTTCAGTTCTAGTTCTGTTCTAGTTCTGTTCTAGTTCTGTTCTAGTTCTGTTCTAGTTCTGTTCTAGTTCTGTTCTAGTTCTGTTCTAGTTCTGTTCTAGTTCTGTTCTAGTTCTATTCTAGTTCTGTTCTAGTTCTGTTCTAGTTCTGTTCTAGTTCTGTTCTAGTTCAGTTCTAGTTCAGTTCTAGTTCAGTTCTAGTTCTGTTCTAGTTCTGTTCTAGTTCTGTTCTAGTTCTGTTCTAGTTCTGTTCTAGTTCTGTTCTAGTTCTGTTCTAGTTCTGTTCTAGTTCTGTTCTAGTTCTGTTCTAGTTCTGTTCTAGTTCTGTCCTAGTTCTGTTCTAGTTCTGTTCTAGTTCTGTTCTAGTTCTGTTTAGTTCTGTTCTAGTTCTGTTCTAGTTCTGTTCTAGTTCTGTTCTAGTTCTGTTCTAGTTCTGTTCTAGTTCTGTTCTAGTTCTGTTCTAGTTCTGTTCTAGTTCTGTTTTTCTGTTCTAGTTCTGTTCTAGTTCTGTTCTAGTTATGTTCTAGTTCTGTTCTAGTTCTGTTCTAGTTCTGTTCTAGTTCTGTTCTAGTTCTGTTCTAGTTCTGTTCTAGTCTGTTCTGTTCTAGTTTGTTCTAGTTCTGTTCTAGTTTCTGTTCTAGTTCTGTTCTAGTTCTGTTCTAGTTCTGTTCTAGTTCTGTTCTAGTTCTGTTCTAGTTCTGTTCTAGTTCTGTTCTAGTTCTGTTCTAGTTCTGTTCTAGTTCTGTTCTAGTTCTGTTCTAGTTCTGTTCTAGTTCTGTTCTAGTTCTGTTCTAGTTCTGTTCTAGTTCTGTTCTAGTTCTGTTCTAGTTCTGTTCTAGTTCTGTTCTAGTTCTGTTCTAGTTCTGTTCTAGTTCTGTTCTAGTTCTGTTCTATTCGTTCTAGTTCTGTTCTAGTTCTGTTCTAGTTCTGTTCTAGTTCTGTTCTAGTTCTGTTCTAGTTCTGTTCTAGTTCTGTTCTAGTTCTGTTCTAGTTCTGTTCTAGTTCTGTTCTAGTTCTGTTCTAGTTCTGTTCTAGTTCCTGTTCTAGTTCTGTTCTAGTTCTGTTCTAGTTCTGTTCTAGTTCTGTTCTAGTTCTGTTCTAGTTCTGTTTAGTTCTGTTCTAGTTCTGTTCTAGTTCTGTTCTAGTTCTGCTGTTCTAGTTCTGTTCTAGTTCTGTTCTAGTTCTGTTCTAGTTCTGTTCTAGTTCTGTTCTAGTTCTTTCTAGTTCTGTTCTAGTTCTGTTCTAGTTCTGTTCTAGTTCCGTTCTAGTTCTGTTCTAGTTCTGTTCTAGTTCCGTTCTAGTTCTATTCTAGTTCTGTTCTAGTTCTGTTCTAGTTCTGTTCTAGTTCTGTTATAGTTCTGTTCTAGTTCTGTTCTAGTTCTGTTCTAGTTCTGTTCTAGTTCTGTTCTAGTTCTGTTCTAGTTCTTTCTAGTTCTGTTCTAGTTCTGTTCTAGTTCTGTTCTAGTTCTGTTCTAGTTCTGTTCTAGTTCTGTTCTAGTTCTGTTCGTTCTGTTCTGTTCTAGTTCTGTTCTAGTTCTGTTCTAGTTCTGTTCTAGTTCTGTTCTAGTTCTGTTCTAGTTCTGTTCTAGTTCTAGTTTCTAGTTCTGTTCTAGTCGTTCTAGTTCTTAGTTCTGTTCTAGTTCTGTTCTAGTTCTGTTCTAGTTCTGTTCTAGTTCTGTTCTATTCTGTTCTAGTTCTGTTCTAGTTCTGTTCTAGTTCTGTTCTAGTTCTGTTCTAGTTCTGTTCTAGTTCTGTTCTAGTTCTGTTCTAGTTTCTGTTCGAGTTCTGTTCGAGTTCTGTTCGAGTTCTGTTCTAGTTTTGTTCTAGTTTTGGTCTATTTTTTTCTAGTTCTGTTCTAGTTCTGTTCTAGTTCTGTTCTAGTTCTGTTCTAGTTCTGTTCTAGTTCTGTTCTAGTTCTGTTCTAGTTCTGTTCAAGTTCTGTTCTAGTTCTGTTCTAGTTCTGTTCTAGTTCTGTTCTAGTTCTGTTCTAGTTCTGTTCTAGTTCTGTTCTAGTTCTGTAGTCTGTTCTAGTTCTGTTCTAGTTCTGTTCTAGTTCTGTTCTAGTTCTGTTCTAGTTCTGTTCTAGTTCTGTTCTAGTTCTGTTCTAGTTCTGTTCTAGTTCTGTTCTAGTTCTATGCTAGTTCTGTTCTAGTTCTGTTATGAAAAGAAAATATTTGCCAGATTTCTTGATTTTACAGCCTAATTTGCTATTATTCATTACAGCTTTAAACTGCATTTCGTAGTAAACTCACGATTAAAATTAATTGAATTATAACATAATATTTATTGATAAATATAATATTTCATTGTTATAAGTAAATCATATAAACATATTCTTGCAAATTTAATTAATATGTAACACTCATACGCCACATTGGCGGTTTGGTAACAATAAAATTTTTGAATTAATTTTATGCAATAAATAATACATATGTATATATTATAAATTAAAAAAAAACAATTAATGAAACGTTATGTCAGCAATTAAACAAAAAATATGTAAATAAATTCCCAAGGTAGAAAACAGAATTAATAAAAATAAATTTCATAATAACAATAAAAATTTAATAAAAATAATTAATGTAAAATTTTATGAAACAAACCAGAAAGCTAGATAATATCCGAGTACTAAAACTAATTTTTATACTATTAAAAGAAACCTAAAAACAAATTACTTTCATTTTTAAACATTTTAAAGCTTATTTACTAAATGACTTATTTTCAGTAAAATACTAAATGAAATGTTGTCAGTAAAACAGAGCTATAAACATTCACTCAAAACCTTATTTTCACTTAGAATTCATACATTACTGTGTTGTGAAAAGGCTACTTCTATGTAGTAGCTTTAATTTTGTCACTACCTTTCCATCCACAAAAGCACATTTATTACAATCACGTTTTCATATTTTCCAGGTCACAAAACTTTGTCATACACATTTCATGCCATGAAAAATATACCGAGTGCAGTAATTTCGTTTTTGTCCCTGTTTAGAACATAAAACATGCCATACAACCAAAATAGTAAGTAATCGGACAAAAGGACAAAAAATTGTGTGTATGTTTTTTAAACAAACTAAATATGGTGACCCTTTTTTTCTTTCCTGCTCAAATGGACGTAACAAAATTTAAGTTTAGAAAAAAACAAGTAATAGTATTATATTCGGCCATGCCGAATCTTATATACCCACCATCAAATCATCCTTATAAATAAACTTTGATATTATCGATCTATGTTGAATCATATGTCGATATTAATATGAACATCAGGGAAATATTTGGTAGAGGGAATTTAATAAGGGCTTAAGCATGGACCGTGCTCTTCCAAATTAAAAATATTAATTTTGTTTGATCCAATATTTATAACCATAAACTGTTTTTTTGTAAGAGTGGTTATATGGAGGGTAGAGTCAATTATGGACATATCCTTGTCGGTTTATACAATAATTATTTGTATCTAATGTAGCTGTACTTGTATCTTTAATTCAGTCATGAGGTTTAAAATAATTATCTGAAGGGAACCGACAATGGGTGTTTGATTAGTTATCCTCATCAAATTCAGTCGAAAACTTCCAGTTCCTATAAAACTACCGTAATTTGGAAGAACTTTTGAGCCATACATGAGCGTTAAAGTGATTCTCTGGAGTGAATCGTTAATGGCGCCCCTATACGCCCACCCCCGTGTAAGTCAATTATGGATCTATACTTCAAAAAATTTTTGAGTCAGTAATGAGCGTTAAAGTCATTATCTGAAGGGGACCTTATAGGGGGGTAGGATCAATTACAGACTGATCCTCATAAAATTTAGTGGGAGATTTTAGCTAATACGAAAATTGTTTATGTCGAAATTCATCGATGTACTCGCAGTTTTAAGCTAGTAATGAGCTTTAAAGTCATTTTCTGAAGGGTCCTTTACAAGTGGGATAGGGTTAATTAAGGATCGATCCTAATAAAATTTGATAAAGAATTTTTGGCTTGGACAAAACTTGTTTATGTAGAATTTTACTGCTGTACTCACATTTTTGAGTCAGTAATAAGCCTTAAAGTCATTATATGGGGGGTAGGGTCAATTATGAACCGATCCTTATAAAATTTTACGAAGAGATTTAAATTCTTATAAAACATGTTTGTGCCGAATTTCACCTCTATTTATGCTTCCCTTAGCCAGTTATGTGCGATAAAGTCATTTTCTGACGTGGACTTTATATGGGCGGTAGGGTCAATTATGGACCTATCCTTATAAAATTTTACAAAGAGATTTAGGTTCCCATAAAACTTGTTTGTGCCGAACTTCACCGCTATTGATGGTTCTCTTAGCCAGTTATGGGCCATAAAGTCATTTTCTGAAGGGGACTTTATATTGGGGGTAGGGTCAATTATGGACCGATCCTTATAAAATTCTACGAAGAGATTAAGGTTCCCATATAACATGTTTTTGCCGAATTTCACAGCTATTGATGCTTCTCTTAGCCAGTTATGTGTGATAAAGTCTTTTTCTGAGGGGGACTTTATATGGGGGGTAGGGTCAATTATGGGCCTATCCCTATATCCCTATAAGTCAATTATGGGCCTATCTTATAAAATTTTACAAATAGATTTAGGTTCTCATAGAACATGTTTGTGCCGAATTTCCCCGCAATTGATGCTCTTCTTAGCCAGTTATGGACGATAAAGTCATTTTCTGAAGGGGACTTTATATGGGGGGTAGGGTCAATTATGGACCGATTCTTGTAAAATTGTACAAAGAGATTTAAGTTCTCATTAAACATGTTTGTGCCAAATTTCACTGCAATTGATGCTTTTCTTAGCCAGTTATGGGCGATAAAGTCATTTTCTGTAGGGGACTTTATATGGGGGGTAGGGTCAATTATGGGCCTATCCCTATAAATTGTACAAAGAAATTTAGGTTCCCATAAAACATGTTTGTGCCGAATTTCACCGCTATTGATGCTTCTCTTATCCAGTTATGGGCGATAAAGTCGTTTTCTGAAGGGGACTTTATATGGGGGGTAGGGTCAATTATGGACCGATCCTTATAAAATTCTACGAAGAGATTTATGTTCCCATAAAACATGTTTGTGCCGAATTTCACCGCTATTGATGCTTCTCTTATCCAGTTATGGGCGATAAAGTCGTTTTCTGAAGGGGACTTTATATGGGGGGTAGGGTCAATTATGGACCGATCCTTATAAAATTCTACGAAGAGATTTATGTTCCCATAAAACATGTTTGTGCCGAATTTCACCGCTATTGATGCTTCCCTTAGCAAGTTATGAGCGATAAAGTCATTTTCTGAAGGGGGCCTTATATGGGGGCTAGGCGAAATCGTGGACCGATATTGCCCATTTTCAATACCAAACAAACTGCATCAACTAGAAGTATCTGTGCAAAATTTCAGCTCGCTAGCTACTTCCGTTTGGACTCTATCGTGTTTTCAACAGACAGACAGACAGACGGACAGACGGACGGACATGGCTAGATCGTCTTATAATCTAATAAGGACCCAGAACATATATACTTTTATGGGTCTTAGACGAATATTTTAATGTGTTACAAACGGAATGACAAAAACAATATACCCCCCATCTTTTTTGATGGTGGGTATAACTAGAACTGAACTAGAACGGAACTAGAACTGAACTAGAACTGAACTAGAACTGAACTAGAACTGAACTAGAACTGAACTAGAACTGAACTAGAACTAAACTACAACTGAACTAGAGCTGAACTAGAACTGAACTAAAACTGAACTACAACTGAACTAGAACTGAACTAGAACTAAACTAGAACTGAACTCGAACTGTACTGGATTTAAACTTCATTTAAACTAAAGTTGTACAAGAACAAAAAGTGGAATCTTTTTCTCTCCAAATTTTGTACAAAACTAAATAAACTTTGCAATAAAATATTGTTTTTATTTTTATGATGTATTTTGCTAAAGATGAATAACTAATCTCTACTACTTCCCACACAATCTTAAATAAAAATCTAAAAATTTTATGTATTTTTATAAGCACCATCAAAAAAGATGGGGGGTATATTGTTTTTGTCATTCCGTTTGTAACACATTAAAATATTCGTCTAAGACCCATAAAAGTATATATATTCTGGGTCCTTATTAGATTCTAAGACGATCTAGCCATGTCCGTCCGTCTGTCCGTCTGTCCGTCTGTCTGTCTGTCTGTCTGTCTGTCTGTTGAAAACACGATAGAGTCCAAACGGAAGTAGCTAGCGAGCTGAAATTTTGCACAGATACTTCTAGTTGATGCAGTTTGTTTGGTATTGAAAATGGGCAATATCGGTCCACGATTTCGCCTAGCCCCCATATAAGGCCCCCTTCAGAAATGACTTTATCGCTCATAACTTGCTAAGGGAAGCATCAATAGCGGTGAAATTCGGCACAAACATGTTTTATGGGAACATAAATCTCTTCGTAGAATTTTATAAGGATCGGTCCATAATTGACCCTACCCCCCATATAAAGTCCCCTTCAGAAAACGACTTTATCGCCCATAACTGGATAAGAGAAGCATCAATAGCGGTGAAATTCGGCACAAACATGTTTTATGGGAACATAAATCTCTTCGTAGAATTTTATAAGGATCGGTCCATAATTGACCCTACCCCCCATATAAAGTCCCCTTCAGAAAACGACTTTATCGCCCATAACTGGATAAGAGAAGCATCAATAGCGGTGAAATTCGGCACAAACATGTTTTATGGGAACCTAAATTTCTTTGTACAATTTTATAGGGATAGGCCCATAATTGACCCTACCCCCCATATAAAGTCCCCTACAGAAAATGACTTTATCGCCCATAACTGGCTAAGAAAAGCATCAATTGCAGTGAAATTTGGCACAAACATGTTTAATGAGAACTTAAATCTCTTTGTAAAATTTTACAAGAATCGGTCCATAATTGACCCTACCCCCCATATAAAGTCCCCTTCAGAAAATGACTTTATCGTCCATAACTGGCTAAGAAGAGCATCAATTGCGGGGAAATTCGGCACAAACATGTTCTATGAGAACCTAAATCTATTTGTAAAATTTTATAAGATAGGCCCATAATTGACTTATAGGGATATAGGGATAGGCCCATAATTGACCCTACCCCCCATATAAAGTCCCCCTCAGAAAAAGACTTTATCACACATAACTGGCTAAGAGAAGCATCAATAGCTGTGAAATTCGGCAAAAACATGTTATATGGGAACCTTAAATCTCTTCGTAGAATTTATAAGGATCGGTCCATAATTGACCCTACCCCCAATATAAAGTCCCCTTCAGAAAATGACTTTATGGCCCATAACTGGCTAAGAGAACCATCAATAGCGGTGAAGTTCGGCACAAACAAGTTTTATGGGAACCTAAATCTCTTTGTAAAATTTATAAGGATAGGTCCATAATTGACCCTACCGCCCATATAAAGTCCACGTCAGAAATGACTTTATCGCACATAACTGGCTAAGGGAAGCATAAATAGAGGTGAAATTCGGCACAAACATGTTTTATAAGAATTTAAATCTCTTCGTAAAATTTTATAAGGATCGGTTCATAATTGACCCTACCCCCCATATAATGACTTTAAGGCTTATTACTGACTCAAAAATGTGAGTACAGCAAGTAAAATTCTACATAAACAAGTTTTGTCCAAGCCAAAAATTCTTTATCAAATTTTATTAGGATCGATCCTTAATTAACCCTATCCCACTTGTAAAGGACCCTTCAGAAAATGACTTTAAAGCTCATTACTAGCTTAAAACTGCGAGTACATCGATGAATTTCGACATAAACAATTTTCGTATTAGCTAAAATCTCCCACTAAATTTTATGAGGATCAGTCTGTAATTGATCCTACCCCCCTATAAGGTCCCCTTCAGATAATGACTTTAACGCTCATTACTGACTCAAAAATTTTTTGAAGTATAGATCCATAATTGACTTACACGGGGGTGGGCGTATAGGGGCGCCATTAACGATTTCACTCCAGAGAATCACTTTAACGCTCATGTATGGCTCAAAAGTTCTTCCAAATTACGGTAGTTTTATAGGAACTGGAAGTTTTCGACTGAATTTGATGAGGATAACTAATCAAACACCCATTGTCGGTTCCCTTCAGATAATTATTTTAAACCTCATG
>NW_023995796.1:0-82097 GCF_015586225.1 Lucilia sericata | reverse complement strand
CTATAGTCTAGTCTATAGTCTAGTCTATAGTCTAGTCTATAGTCTAGTCTATCTTAGTCTATAGTCTAGTCTAGTCTATAGTCTAGTCTATAGTCTAGTCTATAGTCTAGTCTATAGTCTAGTCTATAGTCTATAGTCTAGTCTATAGTCTAGTCTATAGTCTAGTCTATAGTCTAGTCTATAGTCTAGTCTATAGTCTAGTCTATAGTCTAGTCTATAGTCTAGTCTATAGTCTAGTCTATAGTCTAGTCTATAGTCTAGTCTATAGTCTAGTCTATAGTCTAGTCTATAGTCTAGTCTATAGTCTAGTCTATAGTCTAGTCTATAGTCTAGTCTATAGTCTAGTCTATAGTCTAGTCTATAGTCTAGTCTAGTCTATATCTAGTCTATAGTCTAGTCTAGTCTATAGTCTAGTCTATCTCTAGTCTATAGTCTAGTCTAGTCTATAGTCTAGTCTATAGTCTAGTCTAGTCTATAGTCTAGTCTATAGTCTAGTCTAGTCTATAGTCTAGTCTATAGTCTAGTCTATAGTCTAGTCTATAGTCTAGTCTATAGTCTAGTCTATAGTCTAGTCTATGGTCTAGTCTATAGTCTAGTCTATGGTCTAGTCTATAGTCTAGTCTATAGTCTAGTCTATAGTCTAGTCTATAGTCTAGTCTATAGTCTAGTCTATAGTCTAGTCTATAGTCTAGTCTGTAGTCTAGTCTATGGTCTAGTCTATAGTCTAGTCTATAGTCTAGTTATAGTATAGTCTAGTCTATAGTCTAGTCTATAGTCTAGTCTATAGTCTAGTCTATAGTCTAGTCTATAGTCTAGTCTATAGTCTAGTCTATAGTCTAGTCTATAGTCTAGTCTATAGTCTAGTCTATAGTCTAGTCTATAGTCTAGTCTATAGTCTAGTCTATAGTCTAGTCTATAGTCTAGTCTATAGTCTAGTCTATAGTCTAGTCTATAGTCTAGTCTATAGTCTATCTAGTCTAGTCTATAGTCTAGTTTATAGTCTAGTCTATAGTCTAGTCTATAGTCTAGTCTATAGTCTAGTCTATAGTCTAGTCTGTAGTCTAGTCTATGGTCTAGTCGTTAGTCTAGTCTATAGTCTAGTCTATAGTCTAGTCTATAGTCTAGTCTATAGTCTAGTCTATAGTATAGTCTATAGTCTAGTCTATAGTCTAGTCTATAGTCTAGTCTATAGTCTAGTCTATAGTCTAGTCTAGTCTATAGTCTAGTCTATAGTCTAGTCTAGTCTATAGTCTAGTCTATGGTCTAGTCTATAGTCTAGTCTATAGTCTAGTCTATAGTCTAGTCTATGGTCTAGTCTATAGTCTAGTCTATGGTCTAGTCTATAGTCTAGTCTATAGTCTAGTCTATAGTCTAGTCTATAGTCTAGTCTATAGTCTGGTCTATAGTCTAGTCTATAGTCTAGTCTGTAGTCTAGTCTATGGTCTAGTCTATAGTCTAGTCTATAGTCTAGTTTATAGTATAGTCTAGTCTATAGTCTAGTCTATAGTCTAGTCTATAGTCTAGTCTATAGTCTAGTCTATAGTCTAGTCTATAGTCTAGTCTATAGTCTAGTCTATAGTCTAGTCTATAGTCTAGTCTATAGTCTAGTCTATAGTCTAGTCTATAGTCTAGTCTATAGTCTAGTCTATAGTCTAGTTTATAGTCTAGTCTATAGTCTAGTCTATAGTCTAGTCTATAGTCTAGTCTATAGTCTAGTCTGTAGTCTAGTCTAGTCTAGTCGTTAGTCTAGTCTATAGTCTCTCTATAGTCTAGTCTATAGTCTAGTCTATAGTCTAGTCTATAGTCTAGTCTATAGTATAGTCTATAGTCTAGTCTATAGTCTAGTCTATAGTCTAGTCTATAGTCTAGTCTATAGTCTAGTCTATAGTCTAGTCTATAGTCTAGTCTATAGTCTAGTCTATAGTCTAGTCTATAGTCTAGTCTATAGTCTAGTCTATAGTCTAGTCTAGTCTAGTCTATAGTCTAGTCTATAGTCTAGTCTATAGTCTAGTCTATAGTCTAGTCTATAGTCTAGTCTATAGTCTAGTCTATAGTCTAGTCTATTATCTAGTCTATAGTCTAGTCTAGTCTATAGTCTAGTCTATAGTCTAGTCTATTGTCTAGTCTATAGTCTAGTCTGGTCTATAGTCTAGTCTGGTCTATAGTCTAGTCTATAGTCTAGTTTATAGTCTAGTCTATAGTCTAGTCTATAGTCTAATGTATAGTTTAGTCTATAGTCTAGTCTATAGTCTAGTCTATAGTCTAGTCTATAGTCTAGCCTATAGTCTAGTCTATAGTCTAGTCTATAGTCTAGTCTATAGTCTAGTCTATAGTCTGGTCTATAGTTTAGTCTATAGTCTGGTCTATAGTCTAGTCTATAGTCTAGTCTATAGTCTAGTCTATAGCCTAGTCTATAGTCTAATCTAGAGTCTATAGAGCCTAAAAAGTATTATTTGTGTTACAAGTAAGAAATATTTCTAAATATCAATTTTCCATGCTTGGTTTTTGCAAAAGATTTGTAGAGCAAAATCTTAAATATGTTTAACATGCAAAACAAAATTAAACAAAACATTTTTATAGCCCCGGCCGGCCAGTCCACTTTAATACAATCTACTAAAGTAAGACTCTTTCCAACGATTTAAAATAGTTGTTTGTTTAATTTCGTTTAACAATTAACAATAATTTATAGCCAATTATGCGCATGCTCTGCTTAAACTATATTGCCCAAATACAAATTCATCCACAGTAATGTTTATGTTGAACATTTTTTTGTTTCTTCAACTCTTGTTCATCTAATTTTTATTTTTATCGCTATTTAATGGCTGATTGTTGGCCGATCGGCAGTTTGGTTGCATGGTTTGGTAGCTATGATTAAAGCCCAGTCCAATGTTGTGCCTGCCGCTTGCTGCTGTTGTTATACATCTAGTTATATTTATTTAGTTATAGTTGGGAGAGTATGTCATTGCAACAAATGTTGGTGAAAGTTTTTTTTTTGCTATTTTGCCAGTTTTTAAACTTGCAACAAAACAAACAAACTATTATTGTCTGTGTGTGTGTCCGTCTGTGCATTCATGCTCTATGAGCTGAGATTGGTAATTACACGAAAAATGTACAATAAATACGAAAAAAAAAAATAGAAGAAAAAATAAAATTGAACATAATTAGGTTAAATTTAACAACGAAAATCAAACAATTTTTCAAAGAGAAATGTTTAGACAGACAGACATTTATACAGTTGGTGGAAAATTTGGTTTTTTTTATAAATATAAAAAAGAGTTTAAGATTCAATAATAGTAAAAATTATTATTTATTTTTATCTTTTTTCTTTACTATTTTGTAACTTCTCATACCGCTTTATTTATTCCTTATCAGTTCTAAGAAAGTTATTCGTTTAGTCTTCAGTTCCATTTTTAAATTAATAATATAATTACTTTTAACTAGGAATATGTATTTATGTATATGTATCTATAGAGTAAGGTCTGTTTGTATTTTATGTTGTTATTATAATTTTGTGGTTAAAACACAATTGCAGACTGACTGTAAAAGATAACGACAACAGTGTCATGTTTTTTGTTATGATTCTATTTTCGAAACCCCTGAACACTGATAACAATAATGCTAAACAATGGAATAACAGAAAATATAATGATATAATTTGTGGTTAATTTTGAAATAATTAAAAATAACAAATAATTTGTTTAACTTGATTTATTTACAATTTTTAAAGGGGAACTTTTATGAAAATAAAGACCTGAAAAAAAAAAACCTATTTGGGACTAGATTAAGGTCGATCAGAAAAGAACGACTAGACAGACAAAGTCTACAAAACTAGTGTTGACTAGACTGGAGTCGACTAGACTAGAGTCGACTAGATTAGAGTCGAATAGACTAGAGTCGACTAGATTAGAGTCGGATAGACTAGAGTCGACTAGACTAGAGTCGACTAAACTAGAGTCGAGTAAACTAGACTCGACTATAATAGAGTCGACTTTAATGGAGACTATAATAGAGTCGACTAAACTAGAGTCGAGTAGACTAAACTAGAATCGACTGGACTAGAGTCGACTAAACTAGAGTCGACTGGACTACTGTCGATTAAACTAGAGTCGAGTAGACTATAGTCGACTAGAGTATATTCGACTAGACTAGAGTCGACTAGACTAGAGTCGACTAAACTGGAGTCGACTAGACTAGAGTCGAATAGACTGGAGTCGACTAGACTAGAGTCGAATAGACTAGAGCCGACTGGACTAGAGTCGACTAGACTAGAGTCGAATAGACTAGAGTCGTCTAGACTAAAGTCGACTAGACTAGAGTCGACTAGATTAGAGTTGATTAGACTAGAGCCGACTACACTAGAGTCGACTAGACTAGAATCGACTATACTAGAGTCGACTAAACTAGAGTCGAGTAGACTGGACCAGAGTCGACTAGACTTGAATCGTCTTAACTAAAGTTAACAGAACTAGAATCGAGAATATAATCGATTATACTATAATCTACTATACAGAAGTCTATTAGACTATAATCGACTACACTATAGTCGATTAGACTATAGACGATATGACAAGAGCCGACTAGAGTCTAGAGTAGAGCCTACTAGCTTAAAGTCTACTAGACTGAAATCGAATGGATTATAGTCGACTAATCTAAGGTACTATACTATAGTCGAAAACCCAAAAGTGAACTTAGACGGGAGACGAACAGACTAGAGCACCCAAAACTAGTGATGGCTAAATTAGAGTCCACTGGCGTATAGCCTAATAAACTAGATTAGTCTAAACTAAAAAATATGTACATTCTTCATATATTCTATGAAAAAATTAAATTCTATCCAATGCGTATTCAAAAATTACTGCTTAATAGAGATGTTTCTTATTAAGCAATATTTATGTATATAAATACGCATTAAAAAATCTCTGATAAAAATTTGCATGATTATTCTTAAATGAAATTAATAAGAAAAAAATTAAATCATAAAAATTCTTAGAAATTCATTAAAAAAAAAGATTCAACCAACACAACCAAGCGTCAAAAATAAACCAAAGAAAGACAAAAATGCCACCATGATGTTCAACTGGCAAAATTCGTATAAAAACACAGTACTGCATAAATATTGTGGGACACACACTTAAGTGTACTACAATAATAAGAGAAAAAAACACCAAAAAAATATTCAACAGATAAAAAAACAGTTTAAAAAATTCTTAACAAATGAATCAAAATAAGAAAAAATCATTTATAACGAATTAACAGCAACAACGATTCCCAAATAAAAACTTTCTCACACTCCAACTGCAGTAGTTAAAATAAAAAAAAAAGTATGAAATGCAGATCAATGCCTTGAAATACAAAACAAAATGAATCAGAACAAAAATAAAGAATAAGTTAAGAATCAAAAATACTCGTAACTCAAATGCAAAATAACTTGCCAGAGAAAAAGAAGAGGTTTTTAATATAAAATAAAATTCGTATAAAATCAAATAAAAACGAGAAAAAGAAAGAAATGATGACAGGAATTTGAACAAAAGAAGAATATTGTGGAAAAAGCAAGAAATCGATCGATAAATAAAGTATTTGCTTCACAACCTATATACATACATACACAGTAAAGAAGAGTGAAATGGACAGAAAAGATACAAGAATTGGGATTTTAACTTATACAGACGTTTTTCTTAAAAAAATTATATATTTTATTGAATGAATTTTAATTCAGTTCTAGTTCTCTCAGTTCGAGCTATGTTCAAGTTAAGTTCTAATTCAGTTCTAGTTCAGTTCTAGTTCAGTTCTAGTTCAGTTCTAGTTCAGTTCTAGTTCAGTTCTAGTTCAGTTCTAGTTCAGTTCTAGTTCAGTTCTAGTTCAGTTCTAGTTCAGTTCTAGTTCAGTTCTAGTTCAGTTCAGTTCAGTTCTAGTTCAGTTCAGTTCAGTTCAGTTCTAGTTCAGTTCTAGTTCAGTTCTAGTTCAGTTCTAGTTCAGTTCTAGTTCAGTTCTAATTCAGTTCTAGTTTAGTTCTAGTTCAGTTCTAGTTCAGTTCTAGTTCAGTTTTAGTTCAGTTCTAGTTCAGTTCTAGTTCAGTTCTAGTTCTAGTTCTAGTTCAGTTCTAGTTCTAGTTCAGTTCAGTTCTAGTTCTAGTTCAGTTCTAGTTCAGTTCTAGTTCAGTTCTAGTTCAGTTCTAGTTCAGTTCTAGTTCAGTTCTAGTTCAGTTCTAGTTCAGTTCTAGTTCAGTTCTAGTTCAGTTCTAGTTCAGTTCTAGTTCAGTTCTAGTTCAGTTCTAGTTCAGTTCTAGTTCAGTTCTAGTTCAGTTCTAGTTCAGTTCTAGTTCAGTTCTAGTTCAGTTCTAGTTCAGTTCTAGTTAAGTTCTAGTTATGTTCTAGTTCAGTTATAGTTCAGTTATAGTTCAGTTATAGTTCAGTTATAGTTCAGTTATAGTTCAGTTATAGTTCAGTTCAGTTCTAGTTCAGTTCAAGTTCAGTTCTAGTTCAGTTCTAGTTCAGTTCTAGTTCAGTTCTAGTTCAGTTCTAGTTCAGTTCTAGTTCAGTTCTAGTTCAGTTCTAGTTCAGTTCTAGTTCAGTTTTAGTTCAGTTCTAGTTCAGTTCTAGTTCAGTTCTAGTTCAGTTCTAGTTCAGTTCTAGTTCTAGTTCAGTTCTAGTTCAGTTCTAGTTCAGTTCTAGTTCAGTTCTAGTTCAGTTCTAGTTCAGTTCTAGTTCAGTTCTAGTTCAGTTCTAGTTCAGTTCTAGTTCAGTTCTAGTTCAGTTCTAGTTCATTTCTAGTTCAGTTCTAGTTCAGTTCTAGTTCAGTTCTAGTTCAGTTCTAGTTCAGTTCTAGTTCAGTTCTAGTTCTAGTTCAATTCTAGTTCAGTTCTAGTTCAGTTCTAGTTCAGTTCTAGTTCAGTTCTAGTTCAGTTCTAGTTCAGTTCTAGTTCAGTTCTAGTTCAGTTCTAGTTCAGTTCTAGTTCAGTTCTAGTTCAGTTCTAGTTCAGTTCTAGTTCAGTTCTAGTTCAGTTCTAGTTCAGTTCTAGTTCAGTTCTAGTTCAGTTTTAGTTCAGTTCTAGTTCAGTTCTAGTTCAGTTCTAGTTCAGTTCTAGTTCAGTTCTAGTTCAGTTCTAGTTCAGTTCTAGTTCTAGTTCAGTTCTAGTTCAGTTCTAGTTCAGTTCTAGTTCAGTTCTAGTTCAGTTCTAGTTCAGTTCTAGTTCAGTTCTAGTTCAGTTCTAGTTCAGTTCTAGTTCATTTCTAGTTCAGTTCTAGTTCAGTTCTAGTTCAGTTCTAGTTCAGTTCTAGTTCAGTTCTAGTTCAGTTCTAGTTCAGTTCTAGTTCAGTTCTAGTTCAGTTCTAGTTCAGTTCTAGTTCAATCTAGTTCAGTTCTAGTTCAGTTCTAGTTCAGTTCTAGTTCAGTTCTAGTTCAGTTCTAGTTCAGTTCTAGTTCAGTTCTAGTTCAGTTCTAGTTCAGTTCTAGTTCAGTTCTAGTTCAGTTCTAGTTCAGTTCTAGTTCAGTTCTAGTTCAGTTCTAGTTCAGTTCTAGTTCAGTTCTAGTTCAGTTCTAGTTCAGTTCTAGTTCAGTTCTAGTTCAGTTCTAGTTCAGTTCTAGTTCAGTTCTAGTTCAGTTCTAGTTCAGTTCTAGTTCAGTTCTAGTTGAGTTCTAGTTCAGTTCTAGTTCAGTTCTAGTTCAGTTCTAGTTCAGTTCTAGTTCAGTTCTAGTTCAGTTTCTAGTTCAGTTCTAGTTCAGTTCTAGTTCTAGTTCAGTTCTAGTTCAGTTCTAGTTCAGTTCTAGTTCAGTTCTAGTTCAGTTCTAGTTCAGTTCTAGTTCAGTTTTAGTTCAGTTTTAGTTCAGTTCTAGTTCAGTTCTAGTTCAGTTCTAATTCAGTTCTAGTTCAGTTCTAGTTCAGTTCTAGTTCAGTTCTAGTTCAGTTCTAGTTCAGTTCTAGTTCAGTTCTTGTTCAGTTCTAGTGCAGTTCTATTTTTTTGTAGTTCTAGTTCAATTTAAGAGCTTAATGTAGTTAATTCAGGATCAATAAAAATAATCATACATACATACATACAATTTTAAAATTTCTATAACAAAGCTTTAACCTGTCTTTTGCAGTAAAAATCTGCTCCGCCCGCCAACTATTAATTATAAGTCATACATTTAAAATTGAGTAATAGAAGGTGGTTTCAGCCTATTTAATAAAACCATCTCTAAAAGCTGAAGAGATAAATGTTAGCAGAAGAAGAAAATTATTAAAAAGAAAATAACCAGCAAACTTTACAAAACCTACAATAGCATAAAAACAACACTACAATACCAACTTGTAACAAACCAAAAGTGTACAATAAAACATTTCAATTCACACTTGGTGGCTTGGAATGTTTGTTACGCATTAATTCAAGCCATTTGTTACCAATAAACAGAAGAAAAAAAACTAAAAAAATAAAGAAATTGTTTGTAAATGTAAGTTACTCGAACGTTCTTTTAGACCAAACATATAAAAACGTTAAAATAATAAAAGAAAGAAACCAGAAATATCAATAACTTAAAACGAGAGAAAATAAAAAAACAACAACATCATAAAAACATTAATAAACAAAAAATATTATAATGGTGACCGATCGACCACACTAAAACGATTTCAATATCATTTTCATGCCACAATATTTATCGAACACATACTTTCATCAACGTCATCTCTACGTCATGATGATCATCACATCCTCTACCATTACTGATTGCCCCAATAATGGAAGATCATTTTAAAATCATTATTATCATAATCATCATCATCATCATTATTTGTAAGTCACATCATTGAGAATCAATTTAATTTTATATGTCAATGAACATCTCTAGAAACATCAAGTCAGCTATAGAAACTGCAGCAGCAACTGCAAATTGCAGCCACCATCACATCACACCAATGTCCAAGTGAACGATCATTCCTTTTTTCCCTCATGTTCTCTGCCACTATAAACGCCCCTGGTATGGGTGTGTTTGAGAATGTTTTGTGTTTTTTATTAATTTTATGCTGTTGTTGTTGTTAGTTGCTGTTCTTTCTTGTTGGCGGCTTGTTGTTAATCTTTATGTGATTTTTATTGATTCTATGTCCGCGCACCCCGTCTATATGTATCATCATTTCAATGTCCATTGAATGCCTGAATTGTTGGATGAATGGCGGGCGGGTATTTTAATAATGATGAAATGACCATCTTATTATTGTCTTTACCATGATATTGTCCATATTTAGTAGAAGAAAGTTCGAGATGGAAGTGTTTATCAATTATTGGGTTAATTAAAGTTAAAGAGTGGATGATGTTGAAAACAGAATGTTAAAAGTGTAAGATGAGTGAGTACTTACTTAACAAGTTTACGAATTTTACTCTGAATTTTTGTAATATTATCATTTCTATACAATGATTATTTAACTTAATTACTTTAATTAGTAAAGTTATTTAAAAAAGCGAGTTTTTATTCATAGATTAGAATTAATTAATGATCTTCAAACTAATTAGACTTGAACTAGAACAAAAGTTAGTAGATTCCTTAAACATATTCATGAAGAATTTTATCTTTAGTTGCGTCTCAGATGAATATATCTTAGTGTTACATACGGTATAACAATTTATATATACCATCTCTCACCACTTATTATAGGCGGCATTGCCGGCCATATAATAACCTAGACCATGAGTATAAGGTTTCCAAATAGGAACCGATCCTCATAAAGTTTGGTGAATGGATTTATTTATGTATAATGACATTGTAGATAAGTACTTACTACATCCGCTTACTAAAAGGAAGTTAATGAAGTACTTATCGCGATCACTTGCTAATAAGTAGTTCAGTAAGTAGTTTTGCTTATATAAATTGCTGACGAAGGTAAGTCAACTACATCAACTAATAGATTTCTCACAAAAATAATATTTTTCCTTTGTGTAAAAAATAAAACTCGGTGAACAAAATGTCAAGGCTAAGAAGTAAGTACGTACTTACGCATGAAGTTAAGTCAATACTAGACTACTTCTAAGTAAAGCAAACTGTAAGCAGTAGTCATTGAAAAGTAAGATGTTGGGTCATTACCATGTTTTTGATGGATAATAAATTATTATTACGATTCGTAAAATTCTATCCATTTTAATACTTATAGATTAGTAAACAAATTAATTTTTTAACAAAATTAGTAAAAGGGTGGGAAAAGAAAACGGTTAAAGAACAAATACATAGATATTTATTAAGAACAAATTTCAACCAATTTAAGTATGTAACATATAAAAATCTGGTTATTTGATTTAATGATCATAGATACAATGACCGACAAGTCTTTTTATTTATAATACCATTAGACGCCTTCTATTTTTTTTATTAATTTAATGCTTTTTGTAACCTTTTCTTAATATTCGACCGGTTTTATTTTGGGTCTTCGTTGTAAAAGTAATGTTAATAAGACATATTCTATCACCTTTTATTTCTTTTGACGTTACCCTGGAATTTTTACTTTATTTAATTTTTCTGTTATTCTTCTCTTCATTATTGATTTATTACATTTCATTTTTAAAATAAAATGTTTCAACTCAATGAAATAAACAAAATAAATTAAAAATATGTACTATATAAAGAAACAAGTCTTAAAAAAATCTTTCTTTATAGTAAATTTATGGTGGACTTTTCAGTTCTCTGCCAACAGATAGACATCAATCTATCGTTTATTACCTGTCAACTCTCTTCGTCAGCTTTATTTTCTTGATTTTTACATTTTAAATATAGAGTTTATTATTAAAAGTAACCTTAAATTTCATTAAAATTTGTCTATTTATATAATAAGAGTTGTTAGTGTTTGTGTTGTTGTTGATTAGAACTAGAGCTGAACTAGAACTGAATAGAACTGAACAGAACTGAACTAGAACTGACTACTAGAACTGAACTAGAACTGAACTAGAACTGAACTAGAACTGAATTAGAACTGAACTAGAACTGAACTAGAACTGAACTAGAACTGAACTAGAACTGAACTAGAACTGAACTAGAACTGAACTAGAACTGAACTAGAACTGAACTAGAACTGAACTAGAACTGAATTAGAACTGAACTAGAACTGAACTAGAACTGAACTAGAACTGAACTAGAACTGAATTAGAACTGAACTAGAACTGAATTAGAACTGAACTAGAACTGAACTAGAACTGAACTAGAACTGAACTAGAACTGAACTAGAACTGAACTAGAACTGAACTAGAACTGAACTAGAACTGAACTAGAACTGAACTAGAACTGAACTAGAACTGAACTAGAACTGAACTAGACTGAACTAGAACTGAACTAGAACTGAACTAGAACTGAACTAGAACTGAACTAGAACTGAACTAGAACTGAACTAGAACTGAACTAGAACTGAACTAGAACTGAACTAGAACTGAACTAGAACTGAACTAGAACTGAACTAGAACTGAACTAGAACTGAACTAGAACTGAACTAGAACTGAACTAGAACTGAAATAGAACTGAACTAGAACTGAACTAGAACTGAACTAGAACTGAACTAGAACTGAACTAGAACTGAACTAGAACTGAAATAGAACTGAACTACAACTGAACTAGAACTGAACTAGAACTGAACTAGAACTGAACTAGAACTGAACTAGAACTGAACTAGAACTGAACTAGAACTGAACTAGAACTGAACTAGAACTGAACTAGAACTGAACTAGAACTGAACTAGAACTGAACTAGAACTGAACTAGAACTGAACTAGAACTGAACTAGAACTGAACTAGAACTGAACTAGAACTGAACTAGAACTGAACTAGAACTGAACTAGAACTGAACTAGAACTGAACTAGAACTGAATAGAACTGAACTAGAACTGAACTAGAACTGAACTAGAACTGAACTAGAACTGAACTAGAACTGAACTAGAACTGAACTAGAACTGAACTAGAACTGAACTAGAACTGAACTAGAACTGAACTAGAACTGAACTAGAACTGAACTAGAACTGAACTAGAACTGAACTAGAACTGAACTAGAAATGAACTAGAACTGAACTAGAACTGAACTAGAACTGAACTAGAACTGAACTAGAACTGAACTGAACTAGAACTGAACTAGAACTGAACTAGAACTGAACTAGAACTGAACTAGAACTGAACTAGAACTGAACTAGAACTGAACTAGAACTGAACTAGAACTGAACTAGAACTGAACTAGAACTGAACTAGAACTGAACTAGAACTAAACTAGAACTGAACTAGAACTGAACTAGAACTGAACTAGAACTGAACTAGAACTGAACTAGAACTGAACTAGAACTGAACTAGAACTGAACTAGAACTGAACTAGAACTGAACTAGAACTGAACTAGAACTGAACTAGAACTGAACTAGAACTGAACTAGAACTGAACTAGAACTGAACTAGAACTGAACTAGAACTGAACTAGAACTGAACTAGGACTGAACTAGAACTGAACTAGAACTGATCTAGAACTGAACAAGAACTGAACTAGAACTGAACTACAACTGAACTAGAACTGAACTAGAACTGAACTAGAACTGAACTAGAACTGAACTGAACTAGAACTGAACTAGAACTGAACTAGAACTGAACTGAACTAGAACTGAACTAGAGCTGAACTAGAACTGAACTAGAACTGAACTAGAACTGAAACTAGAACTGAACTAGAACAGAACTAGAACAGAACTAGAACTGAACTAGAACTGTACTAGAACTGAACTAGAACTGAACTAGAACTGAACTAGAACTAAACTAGAACTAAACTAGAACTGAACTAGAACTGAACTAGAACTAAACTAGAACTGAACTAGATCTGAACTAGAACTGAACTAGAACTGAACTAGAACTGAACTAGAACTGAACTAGAACTGAACTAGAACTGAACTAGAACTGAACTAGAACTGAATAGAACTGAACTAGAACTGAACTAGAACTGAAATAGAACTGAACTAGAACTGAACTAGAACTGAAGCTAGAACTGAACTAGAACTGAAGTAGAACTGAACTAGAACTGAACTAGAACTGAACTAGAACTGAACTAGAACTGAACTAGAACTGAACTAGAACTGAACTAGAACTGAACTAGAACTGAACTAGAACTGAACTGAACTAGAACTGAACTAGAACTGAACTAGAACTGAACTAGATCTGAACTAGAACTGAACTAGAACTGAACTAGAACTGAACTAGAACTGAACTAGATCTGAACTAGATATGAACTAGATCTGAACTAGATATGAACTAGAACTGAACTAGAACTGAACTAGAACTGAACTAGAACTGAACTAGAACTGAACTAGGACTGAACTAGAACTGAACTAGAACTGATCTAGAACTGAACTAGAACTGAACTAGAACTGAACTACAACTGAACTAGAACTGAACTAGAACTGAACTAGAACTGAACTGAACTAGAACTGAACTAGAACTGAACTGAACTAGAACCTGAACTGAACTAGAACTGAACTAGAGCTGAACTAGAACTGAACTAGAACTGAACTAGAACTGAACTAGAACTGAACTAGAACTGAACTAGAACAGAACTAGAACAGAACTAGAACTGAACTAGAACTGAACTAGAACTGAACTAGAACTGAACTAGAACTAAACTAGAACTAAACTAGAACTGAACTAGAACTGAACTAGAACTGAACTAGAACTGAACTAGAACTGAACTAGAACTGAACTAGAACTGAACTAGAACTGAACTAGAACTGAACTAGAACTGAACTAGAACTGAACTAGAACTGAACTAGAACTAAACTAGAACTGAACTAGAACTGAACTAGAATTGAACTAGAACTGAACTAAAACTGAACTAGAACTGAACTAGAACTGAACTAGAACTGAATTAGAACTGAACTAGAACTGAACTACAACTGAACTACAATTGAACTAAAACTGAACTAGAACTGAACTGAACTAGAACTAGAACTGGACAGGGACTAGCATTAAACAAAAGCTGAACTATAATAGAACTAGAACTATATATTTTTTCAGCTTCTATAGTTTTTTAATAAAAATCCTTTGTTTTTTAGCGATCGACGATAGAAGCAACAAGTTGCTTGTTCTTTTAACAAGGAAATTTTGTGATATTTATGTAAAAGTTTTATTAATCTACATATTTCTTATGCCAATTGCTAAACAATGACCCGTTTTTATCTAAACCTACAATCTTAACAATCTTAAAGGATAATTTTAAACAAGAAACACACAAAAACACATTTCAATAAAACTAAAGAAATATCATTAAATTATGAATCATGTAGTTATTACGAGACCAGAAAAAACAACAAACCTTAAGGAAACATGTGTTTTTGTCGTTTCTTATTGTTCATCGGTTGTTGTTTCATTTATCGCGTGCTTTGTGCGTAAAAGGTCCTGTATTTTTTATCAAAAACGAAAAAACATCTGTCGTTATATCCTGATGTCACAACTGCTTTATGATCGATAAAAACAAAAACAACGTACATATAAAAATTCTCTTTAAAGATCACACACAAAGAAAAAAAAATATCTACTTATATTGTTCCTGTTCCTGTAATATTCAATGATCATCAAATTGAAAAATATATATAATGGAATAAGAAACAAAAATACGAATTAATAACTGAACTGAACCCCCAATAAATGTCTCTTAATAATTCGTTAAAATAAAAATAAAGAAACATCCTACAGTTTAAATGCGGTCAAATAAAATATTATGGCAGCTGATCCTTTGTGATGTCAATGATCATGTCGCACAGTGGTATAGGAAAAAAAAAAGAGGGAAATAATTCGGTAACTTCTAAACGGTTAATCCGATTTTAATGAAATTTGGTATGCACAAAGAGGAGGTGTTGTCGAGTTTAGGTTTTGAATTTGGACCTTATAGGCCAACCAGGGGCCCGGCGGGGGGTCCTCAAATTAGGACACCTCGGCTATGTTAAATTTTTAAAACGATCCTATTTCTTCATTTGAGTTCCGATTTAAAAAAAATTTCGTATATAGAATCTCCTCATCGAGCACTATAAAAAATGTCGTAGCAGTAAATTATCTCTTATAGTTTAGGAGATATTCGCATTTGAATATTAAAATTTTAAAATTTTTACCGTCCTTACTTTAGTTTTTTTGATAATAGCAGGTCCAAATATTTCCGATTTTCGCTTTTTTTTATTTGCTTAACAACAAGTTTATATACCAAGCAGTGAAAGAATTATGTAAAAATCATGACTGAGTCCAAAGTTATAGGCATTAAATTTAAAAAATTAAAAAAGGCGATTTTTTGTCATTTTTTTGGGAAAAAAGTATCTTTTTCTTTTTAAGTTATCTAAAAAGTTTCTAAGAAGATGTATATAGAATTTATACTTTTTGGAAAGCTGACTTTACATAAAATACGATAAATGAAACAAAACCTAAAAATTTTTGATACCGAGGGGACCAGGTCCATCCAAAAAAACCCTATTTTTTATGGAAAATTAAATTTTGAGCAAAAATTCTCAAATCGCATAGTCGATATCAAATTATAGTGACCTGTTTTATATGACCCAATAAGTTCTTAATCATTTTGTAACGGGTTTCGATAACCCCGCCCCTGGTATGGATATAATAGGCAAAAAACCAAAAAATCCCATTTTTGGGATTTTTTAAAACTTTTTTGGGAATTCCGGGATTTCTAATAAGAAAATTCGAAATTTTTATTTAATTTTGGATTTTGAGTAAAAAAATCTACCTAACTGTAAAATTTCATCAAAAAATATTCATAAATAAAATTTTTATTGCAATTAGAAAAATTTGTATCTTCGCAAAAACTGAATAAAAAACATTTTTAATTTTTTTTAAAAAAAGTATTCCGCGAATTTTTTAATTTTCAAAAATTATATACAGTTTTGAAAAATAGACAAAATTACCTTTCCATTGATATATAACATGCCTACCTAATGTTTTTTAAGTGACAAATTAATTAGGGAAAACTCAACATCTTTTAGAAAATTTACCTAGCACTATTATTTTCATCCATATATGTAACAAATTTAAGAGTTAACCTTATGGATGAAAATAATAGTGCTAGGCAAATTTTCTAAAAGATGTTGAGTTTTCCCTAATTAATTTGTCACTTAAAAAACATTAGGTAGGCATGTTATATATCAATGGAAAGGTAATTTTGTCTATTTTTCAAAACTGTATATAATTTTTGAAAATTAAAAAATTCGCGGAATACTTTTTTTAAAAAAAATTAAAAAATGTTTTTATTCAGTTTTTGCGAAGATACAAATTTTTCTAATTGCAATAAAAATTTTATTTATGAATATTTTTGATGAAATTTTACAGTTAGGTAGATTTTTTTACTTAAAATCCAAAATTAAATCAAAATTTCGAATTTTCTTATTAGAAATCCCGGAATTCCCAAAAAAGTTTTAAAAAATCCCAAAAATGGGATTTTTTAGTTTTTTGCCTATTATATCCATACCAGGGGCGGGGTTATCGAAACCCGTTACAAAATGATTAAGAACATATTGGGTCATATAAAACAGGTCACTATAATTTGATATCGACTATGCGATTTGAGAATTTTTGCTCAAAATTTAATTTTCCATAAAAAATAGGGTTTTTTTGGATGGACCTGGTCCCCTCGGTATCAAAAATTTTTAGGTTTTGTTTCATTTATCGTACTTTATGTAAAGTCAGCTTTCCAAAAGTATAAATTCTATATACATCTTCTTAGAAACTTTTTAGATAACTTAAAAAGAAAAAGATACTTTTTTCCCAAAAAAATGACAAAAAATCGCCTTTTTTTAATTTTTTAAATTAAAATGCCTATAACTTTGGACTCAGTCATGATTTTTACATAATTCTTTCACTGCTTGATATATAAACTTGTTGTTAAGCGAATAAAAAAAAATGGCGAAAATCGGGAATATTTGGACCTGCTATTATCAAAAAAAACTAAAGTAAGGACGGTAAAAATTTTAAAATTTTAATTTTCAAATGCGAATATCTCCTAAACTATAAGAGATAATTTACTGCTATGAGGAGATTCTATATACGAAATTTTTTTTAAATCGGAACTCAAATGAAGAAATAGGATCGTTTTAAAAATTTAACATAGCCGAGGTGTCCTAATTTGATGACCCCCCGCCGGGCCCCTGGTTGGCCTATAAGGTCCAAATTCAAAACCTAAACTCGACAACACCTCCTCTTTGTGCACACCGAATTTCATTAAAATCGGATTAACCGTTTAGAAGTTACCGAATTATTTCCCTCTTTTTTTTTTTCCTATACCACTGTGTGTCGATTATTATTTTTACGTTTATGATCCCAGTCTATATACATATGTATGTGGATATTTTCTTCTCTTTCTAAATGAATATGAATGAATATATTTAGCAACATCATTAATTTTTTATGATCGTAAGGGGCATTGTTCAATATTTTTAAATGTATTCCATCAGCAATAACTGCCCTTTAGCGCGTTGTATATCATCAGCAATTTACATACATGAACTAAGTATGTATGTATATGAGATCCTTATCGCTTATAATTTTGCAGTTAGTGTCCAAATATCATCTTATATATTTATTCATTTATATTGTCTTTTCTTTGATACATTAATAAGTTTGAGAAATAATGGCGTGACCAAGAAATAATTCTTAAATTTTATTGATAACACCGAAATATTCGGGACACTTATACGTGATATGAAAATAATGACTAGTTTCGTTGAAATTCAGTTCTAGTTCAGTTCTAGTTCAGTTCTAGTTCAGTTCTAGTTCAGTTCTAGTTCAGTTCTAGTTCAGTTCTAGTTCAGTTCTAGTTCAGTTCTAGTTCAGTTCTAGTTCAGTTCTAGTTCAGTTCTAGTTCAGTTTTAGTTCAGTTCTAGTCCAGTTCTAGTTCAGTTCTAGTTCAGATCTAGTTCAGTTCTAGTTCTAGTTCAGTTCTAGTTCAATTCTAGTTCAGTTCTAGTTCAGTTCTAGTTCAGTTCTAGTTCAGTTCTAGTTCAGTTCTAGTTCAGTTCTAGTTCAGTTCTAGTTCAGTTCTAGTTCAGTTCTAGTTCAGTTCTAGTTCAGTTCTAGTTCAGTTCTAGTTCAGTTCTAGTTCAGTTCTAGTTCAGTTCTAGTTCAGTTCTAGTTCAGTTCTAGTTCAGTTCTAGTTCAGTTCTAGTTCAGTTCTAGTTCAGTTCTAGTTCAGTTCTAGTTCAGTTCTAGTTCAGTTCTAGTTCAGTTCTAGTTCAGTTCTAGTTCAGTTCTAGTTCAGTTCTAGTTCAGTTCTAGTTCAGTTCTAGTTCAGTTTAGTTCAGTTCTAGTTCAGTTCTAGTTCAGTTCTAGTTCAGTTCTAGTTCAGTTCTAGTTCAGTTCTAGTTCAGTTCTAGTTCAGTTCTAGTTCAGTTCTAGTTCAGTTCTAGTTCAGTTCTAGTTCAGTTCTAGTTCAGTTCTAGTTCAGTTCTAGTTCAGTTCTAGTTCAGTTCTAGTTCAGTTCTAGTTCAGTTCTAGTTCAGTTCTAGTTCAGTTCTAGTTCAGTTCTAGTTCAGTTCTAGTTCTAGTTCAGTTCTAGTTCTAGTGCAGTTCTAGTTCTAGTGCAGTTCTAGTTCAGTTCTAGTTCAGTACTAGTTCAGTTCTAGTTCAGTTCTAGTTCATATCTAGTTCAGTTCTATTTCAGTTCTAGTACGGATCTAGTGCAGTTTAATTTTAGTTTTAGAAATATGGATGGTGTTAAAAGGCTTATAAAAAACCCCATTCATCTCCCTTTCCAAGAAATCAGCTTATTAAATTTTAACTTACAATCTTATACAAATTAAAGAAAATTAACTTTTCTCACACTTTCTCAAGAATTTTAAAAGAAATACTCTAAAAGCAGACACAACACAGTGAAAAAACGCGCGGGTGTTGTTAACCGGTTCGTATTTAAATTCAGAAAATCTGTTGTTTTTTTTTTTTCATTTTATGTTGTTGACTTCTAAAATCAACAGCAATAACATCGTTGTCATGTGAACAGCAGTAAAGACGACTGCAGCAGCAACACCAACTCCAGCAGCGGGCAGCAGGTTGAACTCTGAGCTTGTTAGGAGTATAAAAAATGGATTTACCGTTAAATTAAGAGGTCAGTGATTCATAACAAGTTCTTCGTCATAAACGAAGAAAACCAAACGGCAACAACAACATTAATAATGCATATTTTCTGGGTGTGTATGACGACTGACTGTAGTATGTGGAATGAGGTATTAAATGCGGCAAGTAAACACATTCATAGATAGAAATAAACAAAAACCTGATACAAGTTACAACTTAAAAGGTAAAAATGGAACATTTGAATAAATTTATTTAAAGATTAGAACTAAAAGATTTGTTTTAAGTATTCTAAATCCTCGTTATAAATGTATACTTTAAAGACTTTTCTTGCAATATGGTTGGTTTTGTTGTCAAATTACTCAAAATTATTTATTTACTATACAAAGTATTTTAATTTTATATGGACAATTATTATTTTCTTACGTGTACTGCCCAAAAATGACACTTTTTTGGAATTGTCAGCTGTTGCTTAAATTGAAAATATACAGGATCATGCATTTTTGTATGTCAATATTATCTGCCATTAAATGTTCACCGAGCACAGTGTGGAGGCCTAATTGTTATTTGTGTTATTTTGAGTGGCAGCCAACATCAATGCAATTTATTTATTTGCAGTCTGAACTTATCTTACGAATATAACTGTCAATGTTTTTATATCCACCATCAAAAAAGATGGGCGGTATATTGATTTTGTCACTCATTAGGTAACACATCGAAATATATTTTGGATCCTTAAGAGAATCTAAGATTATATATGTTATATGTGTCTGCATATTGTTGGCGAAATAGCGACCGCAAAAAAGGAACTGGGGAATGTTTCTAAAATGTTCTATATCGATCTGAAGTTCAGTTCTAGTTCAGTTCTAGTTCAGTTCTAATTCAGTTCTAGTTCAGTTCTAGTTCAGTTCTAGTTCAGTTCTAGTTCAGTTCTAGTTCAGTCTAGTTCAGTTCTAGTTCAGTTTCTAGTTCAGTTCTAGTTCAGTTCTAGTTCAGTTCTAGTTCAGTTCTAGTTCAGTTCTAGTTCAGTTCTAGTTCAGTTCTAGTTCAGTTCTAGTTCAGTTCTAGTTCAGTTCTAGTTCAGTTCTAGTTCAGTTCTAAGTTCAGTTCTAGTTCAGTTCTAGTTCAGTTCTAGTTCAGTTCTAGTTCAGTTCTAGTTCAGTTCTAGTTCAGTTCTAGTTCAGTTCTAGTTCAGTTCTAGTTCAGTTCTAGTTCAGTTCTAGTTCAGTTCTAGTTCAGTTCTAGTTCAGTTCTAGTTCAGTTCTAGTTCAGTTCTAGTTCAGTTCTAGTTCAGTTCTAGTTCAGTTCTAGTTCAGTTCTAGTTCAGTTCTAGTTCAGTTCTAGTTCAGTTCTAGTTCAGTTCTAGTTCAGTTCTAGTTCAGTTCTAGTTCAGTTCTAGTTCAGTTCTAGTTCAGTTCTAGTTCAGTTCTAGTTCAGTTCTAGTTCAGTTCTAGTTCAGTTCTAGTTCAGTTCTAGTTCAGTTCTAGTTCAGTTCTAGTTCAGTTCTAGTTCAGTTCTAGTTCAGTTCTAGTTCAGTTCTAGTTCAGTTCTAGTTCAGTTCTAGTTCAGTTCTAGTTCAGTTCTAGTTCAGTTCTAGTTCAGTTCTAGTTCAGTTCTAGTTCAGTTCTAGTTCAGTTCTAGTTCAGTTCTAGTTCAGTTGTAGTTCAGTTGTAGTTCAGTTCTAGTTCAGTTCTAGTTCAGTTGTAGTTCAGTTTAGTTCAGTTCTAGTTCAGTTCTAGCTCAGTTCTAGTTCAGTTCTAGTTCAGTTCTAGTTCAGTTCTAGTTCAGTTCTAGTTCAGTTCTAGTTCAGTTCTAGTTCAGTTCTAGTTCAGTTCTAGTTCAGTTGTAGTTCAGTTTAGTTTCTAGTTCAGTTCTTGTTCAGTTCTAGTTCAGTTCTAGTTCAGTTCTATGTTCAGTTCTAGTTCAGTTCTAGTTCCAGTTCTAGTTCAGTTCTAGTTCAGTTCTAGTTCAGTTCTAGTTCAGTTCTAGTTCAGTTCTAGTTCAGTTCTAGTTCAGTTCTAGTTCAGTTCTAGTTCAGTTCTCGTTCAGTTCTAGTTCAGTTCTAGTTCAGTTCTAGTTCAGTTCTAGTTCAGTTCTAGTTCAGTTCTAGTTCAGTTCTAGTTCAGTTCTAGTTCAGTTCTAGTTCAGTTCTAGTTCAGTTCTAGTTCAGTTCTAGTTCAGTTCTAGTTCAGTTCTAGTTCAGTTCTAGTTCAGTTCTAGTTCAGTTCTAGTTCAGTTCTAGTTCAGTTCTAGTTCAGTTCTAGTTCTAGTTCAGTTCTAGTTCTAGTTCAGTTCAGTTCAGTTCAGTTCAGTTCTAGTTCAGTTCTAGTTCAGTTCTAGTTCAGTTCTAGTTCATTTCTAGTTCAGTTCTAGTTCAGTTCTAGTTCAGTTCTAGTTCAGTACTGGATCCTCTCGAGTTCAGTTACAGTGCAGTTCCTTTTATGTCATTAGTTTTGAGCATTATTATGAAAATGTTCGCTAAATACGCCATAAATGTACAATTTAAAATCCTTCTATCATTTTAAAGTTATGTGTTACAAAAGGGCGAAAACAATATACCACAATCTAAGGTAGGGTGTGAATGAGTATAAACAATAATTTCGTTAAACGAATAAAGCAAAAACGAAATAAAATAAATTTGGAAAAAAAAACCTCATAGCACATGTCCTGTTGCACATGCGTACAACACATCCTTAACAATAATAATGATAAACAGGAGGCAGCTGTTTTTGTTGTATTTCTTGTAAACTCAAAAAAAAACAAAAGTTTCATTTTTTATGAAATACAAAGACAAAAACATTGAATTCTAAAAAAGGACAGGAATTAAGAAGAAAAATAAAACACACTTCATTTATAAAAAATAGTACAGCTAACTGAACCCAAAAAAATACAATTCATCAATTGTACAAGACATTTGTATGTTGCCTTCCTGTTCACATTCGCAGTAACAACTTAAATATACTAGAACAATTTATTGAATGGTTTTCAGTAGTTTTTAAAAAGATCTTATTAAACTGCTAATTTTAAATGAGTATGAAAGGGATCACAAGGAATGCCATTGTCTTATCATCCATTAACTTCTTAAGAAATCAACCCTTAAAAAATGCAGCTCAAGAAAATTTAAGTAGGTACATATCTTTAGAACAACGAGTTTGTATTTTTAAACCTCAAAACTTCAATTCATAATTGAAGTTGAAAACATTTCAGCACTTCTGTTACAGGCCTTTTGGTTTCTCTCGATACAAACTACATTTTACAGTAATTGAGTGGTGTTTAGAAAACTATATATAATTTGTTGTCGTTGTATTCCAAAATGTTGTTCTTCCCCACTTAAATGACAATTTGTTTCACCTTTACATGATGATGACACGCGTCATGTTAGATACTGGTACCATTCTTCATACCTTTAGCCAGATTGTAGCGCTCTCTATAAATATAAGAAAAAAAGAAAACCTTCAAACTATTTTCACCTTTATAGAAATTTTTGTTTGTTGTCTGTTTCTGTATCTATTGTATCTGTATCTCTATTCAATTTAGTTTTCGGTTGCCTAAATGTAAAATTTTTGTAGTTGTTTAAATGCGGATGCCTTGAATGTTTTATAAACCACATTATGTTGCACCCTAAATAGTTATTTTTCTTGCTACCTACGCAATCGCAGTTGTCTGTTGTTGTATGTTTGTTCATTCACACAATTCGTCTGTCTGGCAGTATTAGTTGAATGCGTTTTTGTGTGTTGTTTTATGTGTCATGTTTTCATCTCATAAATACAATTCTTTATGTTGCTTTCATTGTAGTTATTGTTGTTTTTTCTTAATCTTTACTGTTGTTATATTTGGCTTTTGTCTAAATGAAAACTGAAGCAAGTCTTCCATGGTGGTTTATTGGTAATTTTTGGTATTTACACCCGTATTTAGAAGGCCCTATTCATCGTCATCATCAACTATTTATCCACAATTGTTGAAAAGAAAATAACGCTTAACGTTCGTTCCTTTGTAGTCTGTTGTATGAGAGTTTGGGTTCTTGAATTGTTGGTAATGGAAATTTTGGAAAGTGTTATTTTGAAGATTTGATTGTTCATAGATTTAAACGAATTTTTGGTTTCGTTTCGATTTAGGGAAAATATATATTCCAATATTCCAATATTTGAACATGTTTTGTGTTATTTGAATTCATTCTTATCTAAATTCTTGTTCAATTCTAGGCTAACACTGGTACAATTTAAATACAACTCTATAATAATCTTAATTCTAGATCCAATCTAATTTAATTTTAACTCCATTCTACCTCATTTTTGTGTAATTTGTCAGTTAAATTATAATTCTAGATCAAATGTTATGATTTAGTCCACCTTTTTATCAATTTTAGCTCCACTTGAGTTTAATTCTAGTTCTTCTCTAGTTCAGTTCTAGTTATAGTTCTGTTCACATTCTGTTCTAGTTCAGTTCTAGTTCAGTTCTAGTTCAGTTCTAGTTCTAGTTCAGTTCTAGTTCAGTTCTAGTTCAGTTCTAGTTCAGTTCTAGTTCTAGTTCAGTTCTAGTTCAGTTCTAGTTCAGTTCTAGTTCAGTTCTAGTTCTGTTTTAGTTCTGCTTTAGTTCTGTTTAAGTTCTGTTCTAGTTCTGTTTTAGTTCTGTTCTAGTTCTGTTCTAGTTTTGTTCTGTTCTAGTTCTGTTCTAGTTCTGTTCTAGTTCAGTTGTAGTTCAGTTGTAGTTCAGTTCTAGTTCTGTTCTAGTTCTGTTCTAGTTCTGTTCTAGTTCTGTTCTAGTTCTGTTCTAGTTCTGTTCTAGTTCTGTTCTAGTTCTGTTCTAGTTCTGTTCTAGTTATGTTCTAGTTATGTTCTAGTTCTGTTTTAGTTGTAGTTCTGTTTTAGTTCTGTTTTAGTTCTAGTTCTGTTCTAGTTCTGTTCTAGTTCTGTTCTAGTTCTGTTCTAGTTCTGTTCCAGTTCTGTTCTAGTTCTGTTCTAGTTCTGTTCTAGTTCAGTTCTAGTTCTGTTCTAGTTCTGTTCTTGTTCTGTTCTAGTTCTGTTCTAGTTCTGTTCTAGTTCAGTTCTAGTTCAGTTCTAGTTCTGTTCTAGTTCTGTTCTAGTTCTGTTCTAGTTCTGTTCTAGTTCTGTTATAGTTCTGTTATAGTTCTGTTCTAGTTCTGTTCTAGTTCTGTTCTAGTTCTGTTCTAGTTCTGTTCTAGTTCTGTTCTAGCTCTGTTCCAGTTCTGTTCTAGTTTTTTTTCTGTTCTAGTTCTGTTCTAGTTCTAGTTCTGTTCTAGTTCTAGTTCTGTTCTAGTTCTGTTCTAGTTCTGTTCTAGTTCTGTTTTAGTTCTGTTCTAGTTCTGTTCTAGTTCTGTTCTAGTTCTGTTCTAGTTCTGTTCTAGTTCTGTTCTAGTTCTGTTCTAGTTCTGTTCTAGTTCTGTTCTAGTTCTGTTCTAGTTCTGTTCTAGTTCTGTTCTAGTTCTGTTCTAGTTCTGTTCTAGTTCTGTTCTAGTTCTGTTCTAATTCTGTTCTAGTTCTGTTCTAGTTCTGTTCTTGTTCTGTTCTGTAGCAGTTCTCTTCAAGTTCTTTTATCGTTCTGTCCTAAAACTTAACTACGACAAATTTGTACGGTATCATATACATAGTGGGTTATGCCCGACCCTGCATTATTATTCGTTTTGTTTTCCATAATTTGGAATCTCATAAACAAATTAATATTCTTTACAAACTATTATGAGAAGAAGAAAAAAGTTTTCATCCCGGAAGTCTAAACACCTTCACACGCATTTTTTTATAGTTTTGTTGTGGTGGTCATTAAAAAAACTTAAAATATCTATAACTTTGCTTATCTTTACAGTTTAAACTTTAAAATGACATGAAAATCAACAACATCAATTGTTGTTGTTTTTATTTGTCTTTAAATTGTTATGTTAATAAGTTAATATTGTTTTGTTTTCTATGCATACATTTACCTTGTTTTTATAGTTTTTTTTCCTTTTTATGTGACAAGTTCTTTCTTTTTTGTTCTCAAAGTTTAGAAACAGTTTTATGTGCCTGAAGTTTTCATGGGTATCATATTTGCTTTCTAGATTCTATTTGTTTTGTAACATCTATTCAGTTTGTATAGCATGTGTTTTAGTTTCAGCTTTTTTTCAATTCCTTCTACTGAAACATTTATGAAGCACTACCGCCAATGACATACTTTAGCGGTCACGGTCAGCGGATGGGGAAGTTCATCGAAAATGTATTTGTTTTGCAATAAAGGAGTTTATTTGTCAGAATTTTGAATAACTACCACTATTCCTCTATTATATAAATACATCTTTTATAAATTTCGCTTAAAGGGATAGTTTATTTTCTTTTACTAGAGAAATTGTGTCATAGTTTTATAATTGGACGGAACCTTATTATTAAAGTGGGCAGATAATCATTTTGTGTAGTTAAACGTTATGCTAACTAACTAACTAACTAACTAACTAACTACTAACTAACTAACTAACTAACTAACTAACTAACTAACTAACTAACTAACTAACTAACTAACTAACTACTAACTACTACTAACTACTAACTAACTAACTAACTAACTAACTAACTAACTAACTAACTAACTAACTAACTAACTAACTAACTACTACTAACTACTACTAACTAACTAACTAACTAACTAACTAACTAACTACTAACTAACTACAACTAACTAACTAACTAACTAACTAACTAACTAACTAACTAACTAACTAACTACTAACTAACTAACTAACTAACTAACTACTAACTAACTAACTAACTAACTAACTAACTACTAACTAACTAACTAACTAACTAACTACTAACTAACTAACTAACTAACTAACTAACTAACTACTAACTAACTAACTAACTAACTAACTAACTAACTAACTAACTAACTACTAACTAACTAACTAACTAACTAACTAACTAACTAACTAACTAACTAACTAACTAACTAACTAACTAACGAACTAACTAACTAACTAACTAACTAACTAACTAACTAACTAACTAACTAACTAACTAACTAACTAACTACTAACTAACTACTAACTAACTAACTAACTACTAACTAACTAACTAACTAACTAACTAACTAACTAACTAACTAACTAACTACTAACTACTAACTAACTACTAACTAACTAACTAACTAACTAACTAACTAACTAACTAACTAACTAACTAACTACTAACTAACTAACTAACTACTAACTAACTAACTAACTAACTAACCTAACTAACTAACTAACTAACTAACTAACTACTAACTACTACTAACTAACTAACTAACTACTAACTAACTAACTAACTAACTAACTAACTAACTAACTAACTAACTAACTAACTAACTAACTAACTAACTAACTAACTAACTAACTAACTAACTAACTAACTAACTAACTAACTAACTAACTAACTACTAACTAACTAACTAACTAACTAACTAACTAACTAACTAACTAACTAACTAACTAACTAACTAACTAACTAACTACTAACTAACTAACTAACTAACTACTAACTAACTAACTAACTAACTAACTAACTAACTAACTAACTAACTAACTAACTACTAACTAACTAACTAACTAACTAACTAACTAACTAACTAACTAACTAACTAACTAACTAACTACTAACTAACTAACTAACTAACTAACTAACTAACTCTAACTAACTAACTAACTAACTAACTAACTAACTAACTAACTAACTAACTAACTAACTAACTACTAACTACTAACTAACTAACTAACTACTAACTACCTAACTAACTAACTAACTAACTAACTAACTAACTAACTACTACTAACTAACTAACTAACTACTAACTAACTAACTAACTAACTAACTAACTAACTAACTAACTAACTACTAACTAACTAACTACTAACTAACTAACTAACTAACTAACTAACTACTAACTACTAACTACTAACTAACTAACTACTAACTAACTAACTAACTAACTAACTACTAACTAACTAACTAACTAACTAACTAACTAACTAACTACTAACTTAACTAACTAACTAACTAACTAACTAACTAACTAACTAACTAACTAACTAACTAACTAGCTAACTAACTAACTAACTAACTAACTAACTAACCTACTAACTACTAACTAACTAACTCGCTATTAATTAACTAACTAACTAACTAACTACCTAACTAACTAACGACAAAACATACAATTTTTCTTTTAAATAACGATTCAACTCTTTTCAACATTCTGTTAAATATCTCTATTAAATGGCACCATATTAAATAGAAATACATACATACATACTTATCATTTTCACCAAAATTGTACTCAATTTTCACGCATAAAAATTCAATGACTAGGCCCCTCCGCATTCAGGCGCCATAAGCGACACACAGCAACAGCAAACAATCAAGCAAAGGACGAACGAGTGAACAAAACCCCAACTCAAACAGTCAGCCAGCTAAAGGAGGAAGAAAAGCTTTTTATTTTGTCAGAAAATTTTTCACATACAGTGAACCTGCTGCCATATTCCCCCCACAAAATTCAAACGAGGCCAAAACGAGTAAAAAACACACAATTACTTAAACCAAGGTAATGATACGGTACAGTTTAGTGTAGAATTTTTGCACCACCATGGAACGAATGGACCTACATACAAACAACTTTTAAAGACATAGTGGAACAGTGAAAATGACAACAATAACTAACAGCAGCAGCAACTACAAATATTTGTATATATAAACAAACGATTTTTCGAGTAAATAACTCTTAGATGACTTTTATCTCTCTCTCAGTTTGAGTTTTAATTTACCAGGCTGGCAGAAATTCAAAATAGGCGCGCACAGAGAAAAGAACATAAAAGTACTCGTGTTCAAAGTACACCAAACACACACTCACACCTCCTCACTTCATAATGATGTTTGCTCGTTTTTATTGGTATGAAGCAAGCAAAAAAAGCATTAAATACAGAAAAATTATAAAAAAAAAGAAATCAACGCATTTCTCCTCCTCATCACCACCAAGCCAAATACTACTACAACATATTACCAACATCAGCCATACTCATCCTCCTCCTCATCATCATCGTCGTCGTCGTCTTTGTCAGCAACAATACCAGGCAAGCGTCATTTATCTCTACAATAAACAACTACTACAGCAGCAGCAACAAAACTACAGTATTATCATTATTCTCCACATCATCATCATCATTATTATTATTTTCATTTTATCGTAATAAAAACAACTACAAACATTTGTTTTTGCCAGTTTCCTCCCTCCAAGAGGAGACGAAAAGAGGTACCATTTACTCAATGATTTTGTATTTTGTTCTTTTTTGTATTTGTGGAGATAAACACAATTCTAAAGTTACTCAGAAGAGTATTTATAGTCGTAAATAATTGTTTAAGTAGTTTTTGGTTGGTTTCTGAAGCAGAATAGATAGATAGATGATAGAGTAAAATTGTGTCCAAAAACTCAATACTCAAATGTTTTGCTCCTCTAATGAACAAAAGTAATATTTGAGAAACCTCCAATTTAAACAAAAATTATTATGGTATACACTCTATTAGTGAGGAATTACTTAAACTAAAATTTTAGGAATGAGAAATTGAGTAGTGACCTTTAGAACAAATAAATGACGATTTTAATTAATTAAAGGAGTCTTTAAAATCTAAACTTGATTTAAAGAAAACAGAATTTTACTAAGAATTTACGAACAATTTAATTATACCCTACACCACTATAGAGGGGAGGGTATTATGCGTTTGTTTTTATGTTTGTGACATTCAACTTTAAGTATAACAATAGGCTCAGAATCAATTTCTGAGTCGATTTAGATATGTTTGTCCGTCCGTCTGTCTGTATCTCTGTCAGTCATTCTGTTTGTCTGTCTGTCCGTCCGTCTGTCTGTATCTCTGTCAGTCAGTCTGTCTGTTTGTCTATCTGTCAATTTAAACCTTGCGCACGCTACAGGTCGCAATTTTCAAGATAATTTGATGATATTTGGCACATGCTCTCTTTTGATCCAAGGATGAAGCGTATTGAAAATGACCCATTACATTGTATAGCCCCCATACAACCGTACACCCGGAATAGGGCTTTTGAGCTCATAATTATGTTAAATATTCTAATATTTCAACAAAATTGATCAAAACTTTGTTTTATAAAAGTCTAAATTATACTGCCGATTTTCGTATTGATGGGGCCTCATTTAACCCTAGCCCCCATACAAACTTTCCTTCGAAAAATTACTAGAAGGTAAAAATTCTGAGGACTCTTCTCGATCTTTTTTCATCATTATTTCAGTTACCTACCTTGAGCTTCCTTTCCTTAAAAACAAATACATTCGCTCTTATGTTGCCGATTACACCCGAGTGGCTTGGTAACTATATGATGCAAAGCTTGCCTCTAAAATACAATACGGTTAAAGGTCTTTAATCTCACCTGATTATGTTATCCTCTCTTGGTACCATTTCCATTCTACTCCAGTTTTCACATTTTCTTACTGCAAGTACTTCTATCTGTTAGCAAGTGTTGTGATTAGGTAGACTATAGGTTTCTGGGTTTTCTATGTAGAACCCTAGATCCATTTTGTCCCCCTGTTTACGGCCATTGGTGTACTCTACTATTCCGTTTGACCACGATATTCTATCAGGTTGTCAGTCGGTGTCTCAAAGTTCTAATTTTGTGTCTGGTACGTTTTTTTTTGTATAGCCTTCCAATATGTCCAGCGTGCAATGATGACTTGTCCCATTGATCGCCTTTGTTAAGGCCTGTTCGGATGTAAGTGCGCCCGATATTTTATATGTATATGTTCAGAGCTTTGTTTGGCGCTATTGTCTTTATATTACACTTTTTGTTTAAAACAGTCCATCAGATTAGTTAAAAATAAGTTAGTATTGGTACAGTGACGAATTTTTAGAACCAGTGTGGTATTATGGGATTTAAGACCCATTTGGTTCGCCTTACAAACTCACTTATTCTTTATATGATATCTTCATTATAATATTCGTTCAAGGATTACTTCTAAGTACTTAATTCTGTCAGTGTGGTAGGTTTTTGCTGAGGAATTAGGATTTCATTTTTCAGAAATGTTCATCTTTCTTGTGAACCGAGAGGGTGAAGGTTCATCTACTAATCTATGTTTGAATCCAGCTGAATGAAATATTACGACAATATGTATTTGCATAGCAGAACAGTCTAAGTCCATCTGTGCACGAGTCCTCGGGAGGCTATTAATTGTCGTTAAAATTAGTTCCGCCTCCAACTGAGAAAGTTGATAATTTGATAAATTATAAGTGTGAATTTCCATTTTTAAACATTTAATTTTAAAACCTGCAACATATATCGTGTTTAAATTAAATTAAAATACTTCTGAATTGTTCACACTTGAGATAAATATTTCAAGCTTTAAGCTTTTAAACACACAAAAAACAAACCAAACTTTAGCTAAAAACACTAAAACACATTCACACAAACACTTATGCGCACAAATATAAAAATAGAATTCATAGATATTTCTGAACGTTAAACAGGTACAATAAAAATGCAGTTGGAAAAACTCACAAAAAAAAAATAGAAAAAGAAACATATCAAGCCACGAAGAGCATAGAAAAGTGGCAACAACAACACTTCTTTGCCATAAAAAATACTAGTACAAACTGTAAAAAGCAAGCAAAAAATTAAAACAAGAAAAAAATTTACAGAATACCAACAAAACGCAGGTAAAACTAAACAATGCAATATTTGTTAAAAGTTAAAGTTACTCAGAGTCAGTAGTACAGAGTTCTTGTTTGTATAGATGGTTGGTTGGTGGATAGATGGAAGCAGTTGTGAAGTAGTAGCATCATGTAACTCATACTATTCCTAGGAGTCGAATAAGCATCAAATATGAATGTTGTTATAACATACAACAAAACATTAGAATCCGTATACGACTAAGAGTATGAGTTATAAACTTTTATAACCTAATGCTAACACTCTAGACAAGGTAGCACGAGAGGAGTATGAATGGAACAGCAAACATGTGGACGAGTTGAATAAGTGCATTTAGCAACAAACACACAATCACAAATAGACACTTTGGATGAATTTTGGGTGGATTTAACTACCTTGGTATTGTTTAAAATTCTTCAACGAACAAAAGTTTACTAAAGAATAGAGCATCCACAATGGTAGTAAGAATAACAAAAACAATATAAACTGAAAAAAAAAAAATATACAAAATCGAAAAGTTTAAGTAACTTGCATGAACTGTGAAATTAGCGACATTGCCACTATTGAGTACTACTGCCTGTCTTCCAGCCAATACCACTCTACAACTGAGACTATGTGCTATGACTACCACTCCAGCAACAGAAACATCTACTTTAGATGCTGATGTCGGATATTTCTGCGATGCTGAAATAACAAGGACAACGATAAAGCACAGTGTTTAAACACAATAAAAAAGTAAAGGAAAGAAATACAACAGAACTAGAACTGAACGGATCTGAACTAGAAGTGAATTAGAACGAACTAGAACTGAACTAGAACTGAACTAGAACTGAACTAGAACTGAACTAGAACTGAACTAGAACTGAACTAGAACTGAACTAGAACTGAACTAGAACTGAACTAGAACTGAACTAGAACTGAACTAGAACTGAACTAGAACTGAACTAGAACTGAACTAGAACTGAACTAGAACTGAACTAGAACTGAACTAGAACTGAACTAGAACTGAACTAGAACTGAACTAGAACTGAACTAGAACTGAACTAGAACTGAACTAGAACTGAACTAGAACTGAACTAGAACTGAACTAGAACTGAACTAGAACTGAACTAGAACTGAACTAGAACTGAACTAGAACTGAACTAGAACTGAACTAGAACTGAACTAGAACTGAACTAGAACTGAACTAGAACTGAACTAGAACTGAACTAGAACTGAACTAGAACTGAACTATTACTGAACTAGAACTGAACTAGAACTGAACTAGAACTGAACTAGAACTGAACTAGAACTGAACTAGAACTGAACTAGAACTGAACTAGAACTGAACTAGAACTGAACTAGAACTGAACTAGAACTGAACTTGAACTGAACTACTGAACTAAACTAGAACTGAACTAGAACTAGAACTGAACTAGAACTGAACTAGAACTGAACTAACTGAACTAGAACTGAACTAGAACTGAACTAAAACTGAACTAGAACTAGAACTGAACTAGAACTGAACTAGAACTGAACTAGAACTGAACTAGAACTGAACTAGAACTGAACTAGAACTGAACTAGAACTGAACTAGAACTGAACTAGAACTGAACTAGAACTGAACTAGAACTGAACTAGAACTGAACTAGAACTGAACTAGAACTGAACTAGAACTGAACTAGAACTGAACTAGAACTGAACTAGAACTGAACTCGTTGAGAAAACACCAATCAGGGACTTTATAGCAGCTTGACTATCAGTATAAATTCTGATATCCCTATTGGATATCCGATAGTACCTCAGCCAATTTGACGCCCTCTTAATTGCTGATATTTTAGCTTGGAAGATACTGCAGTCGTCATTGAGTCTAAATGAGATTTTTGTCCCAAACTCTTCAATGAAGACGCCCCCACCAACTCCTTTCATTGTCTGTGATCTGTCTGTATATATACGTATGCAGTTTGTAGACTGAAGAAGGGATTCTTGAGACTCGGAAGAGATTTGATAACGGAGCTGCCTCGAAATAGACGTTTCCGGAATATAGTAATCAACGGCATGGAGGTATTACGGTATAAGATCAATAATCTTCGCATGACCCCTTAATCTGACAGCAGTGCACATTGCCAAATGTTTGGCTAGAATGTCCACTGGAGTCCAGTTTAGCATAGCAAACAACGCCTTTGTGGGAGTTGTTCTCATAGCACCGGTAATGAGAAGGGCAGACGATCTCACAACCTTTTCAAGAATATGTCTGTATGAGGCCTTTTCAGTCGTATGCCACCATACAACTACCCCATACAACATTATTGGCTTTACTACAGCCTCAAGAGGCTGGGGTAAATACCCCAGTGCATGCCAATGATCTTTCTGCACACATAAAGAATCGTTATGGCCGTTGATGTTCTGGAGAGTACATTCATACTCAAAGATAGCTTTTTATCTTGGATAACGCCTAGGTATTTATCGCTCTACGAGAGAGTTAGGACCTTGACATTCAAACTTGTACTTTGCAGAGAATAAGTTCCGTTTTGACCGGGTTCACACTAAGACCATTTCCAACGCTCCATGAGCTAATGATCTTTAGGGCTTGTTCTAATCTTTGAGACATGGTCTCAGGTGATTTCCGTTTTAAAACCAAAGAGTCTAGTTTTACTATAAGACCGTTAATGGCCTAGTCCCATAGTAGCGAAGGTAGTACGCAACTAGTGCTCCAACTAAACTAGAATTACATTAAACAAATAAGAGTATTTAGAAGTATTTGCCACCATGCCGTCCTTGCGATTTTTGTTTAAAATATCTGTAGTTTTGGCGCAAAAATCAAGCTTAAGCATTGTCGTTATTTCCACTGTCAGTAAATGTTAAAAAAAGGTAATAGAAAAATAAAACTTCTGGCTAAAATGAGGAAACGTAACTGAAAAAAAGGAGAAAAATTAAACACATGACACACTCTTCTAAACTCTGTGTGGAAAGTGCAATAGTTTTTGTTTTGTATGCTGCTGCTATTTGCAGTTGGCTGTATGGCTGGTATGGCTTGTTTAAAAGTATTTCAAATTGGTTTTTAGTAAACATGGCTGCAATATGACGCTAAGAACGTTGACTATAGTCACTAACAACAATATCCATGTTGTTCATGATGATGTTGAAGCCGACGCTGATGGCATTAGGAACAAAAACTCAAATAAAAAAAAAACAACACAAAACTGAAACCAGCACCAACATTCTTTGTCTACAAACAACAACACATTGCACTATTGTAGATGCAATACAACAGCATTGCTGACAAACAAATAAACAAACAGTGGCATCAGCAACAGCATCGCACATTTCAAAAAGCGAGTAAAAGAAAACTTTTGCAAAAATCATTTCTAGAGTCGACACAATAACATAAAATTATTGCTAAAAACCTGCTTGCCTGATGACAAAACTCACATAGATGCAGATGCAGCGCAAATACACATCATTATGATACAAAATATTCACGCATATTCATGTGATTTTACACGCAGATACTTACTAATACCAGTAGATTAGTAATAGACACACATTCATATTTATGTTTTCTAGCAGAATTGCATAAATGAAAAATGTATAGTTTTGTTCTTGTGCATGTAACTACTCTAGAGCCTATTAATACAACATTTTCGTGTTTTTATGAAAGGATGTGTATTTTGTATATACATATGTATGTATGTATGTATATAAGCTGTTTCCACTAACATCAACAACTATGTATGTATGTGTAATCTTACAGTTTCCTGATACTTCCGGTACAACGATGTGTATAAGGTAAGTATATATACTTGTATATGCTTTAAATAATTCCCACCCCTGCTGCCAAATACACTCACACTCTGCTTGTTCTTCATATAGATTACATCATCTTCAAAGGCCTCCAAAACAATTTTCTCCATACAAACGTTTTCCTTTAAAAGTTCATAATTTCTGACAAGTCTTCAGCCAACGAAAATTCAGTCTGGAAATATAACAAAAGCAGAACCGAATTAAAATAGAACTGAACTAGGACCGAATTAGAAAAGAACTAGAACTGAACTAGAACTGAACTAGAACTGAACTAGAACTGAACTAGAACTGAACTAGAACTGAACTAGAACTGAACTAGAACTGCTACGAACTAGAACTGAACTAGAACTGAACTAGAACTGAACTAGAACTGAACTAGAACTAGAACTAGAACTGAACTAGAACTGAACTAGACTGAACTAGAACTGAACTAGAACTGAACTAGAACTGAACTAGAAACTGAACTAGAACTGAACTAGAACTGAACTAGAACTGAACTAGAACTGACTAGAACTGAACTAGAACTGAACTAGAGAACTAGAACTGAACTAGAACTGAACTAGAACTAGAACTGAACTAGAACTGAACTAGAACTGAACTAGAACTGAACTAGAACTGAACTAGAACTGAACTAGAACTGAACTAGAACTGAACTAGAACTGAACTAGAACTGAACTAGAACTGAACTAGAAACTGAAGAACTAGAACTGAACTAGAACTGAACTAGAACTGAACTAGAACTGAACTAGAACTGAACTAGAACTGAACTAGAACTGAACTAGAACTGAACTAGAACTGAACTAGAACTGAACAGAACTGAACTAGAACTGAACTAGAACTGAACTAGAACTGAACTAGAACTGAACTAGAACTGAAGTAGAACTGAACTAGAACTGAACTAGAACTGAACTAGAACTGAACTAGAACTGAACTAGAACTGAACTAGAACTGAAATAGAACTGAACTAGAACTGAACTAGAACTGAACTAGAACTAGAACTGAACTAGAACTGAACTAGAACTGAACTAGAACCGACTAGAACTGAACTAGAACTGAACTAGAACTGAACTAGAACTGAACTAGAACTGAACTAGAACTGAACTAGAACTGAACTAGAACTGAACTAGAACTGAACTAGAACTTAACTAGAACTGAACTAGAACTGAACTAGAACTGAACTAGAACTGAACTAGAACTGAACTAGAACTGAACTAGAACTGAACTAGAACTGAACTAGAACTAGAACTGAACTAGAACTGAACTAGAACTGAACTAGAACTAGAACTGAACTAGAACTGAACTAGAACTGAACTAGAACTGAACTAGAACTGAACTAGAACTGAACTAAAACTGAACAGCAACTGTACTAGAAGTGAACTACTTAGATCAGAACTAGTACCTGATTAAAGCACAATACTACATCTGAAGTATTTAGAACAAGACATTTTGTAGGAACTAAAATAACATGCATTTGTTGTATATACTGCTTAAAGAGAATGTTTGCTGTGACAACAGAATTTTGTTGTATGTAGTTGCTAACGTAAAACACACACAATACTAGTACATATTGTTTTTATACATTCCACAAGGATACTTCCTGCTTTCATGATAAGATTTTTTCACCGATTAAGATGTAATAAGTTCACAACCGATAGAAATGGAGTAGAATTTTGATATACCCAATCAGTTACAGGCTTATTATGTAATATTTTCTTATGCATATTCCTACAAAGATTTCGAATTTTGTCTAAGAACTGATGACTTAATTTTATATAAATGATAAGTCCAGCAAAAACTTTTATTACCAGTAGGAAGTAAAAGGTTAAAATTTGATTGAACAAATAGCATATTAGGTAATTATTTTAACACATGATGATTTTGCAGGCAAAACACTTACCACGTTCGCTTATAAATAGGGAGATAAGTAAATACTTACTACGTGCACTTACTAATAAGGGGTAAGGTAATACATACTACAGTATTACCATATTTTTATTGAGAGTATATATCTCGATCTGATGAACAAATTGATTTAGCAAATTTCATACTTATAAATGAGCCCTTGCATCTTAGTTGTGTCCCATGCCTATTTGCACATGAAATCTTAAATCCTGATCCTATTCAATATTTAGGCAATGGTGTAAATGTGCGACTCCTGAAGAAAAGTCTGTTTGCACATTTCGCTCCTTTCTTTCTAGCTTATTTTTGGATTCCAATTCCATACACAGTATCAACTGTCAGAGTTTTGTTGTGACGCGGTCGTTGCCATTTATTTTTTTTTTTTTTTTTGTTTTGTTTGTTTGAACGTATGTGCTTTCATAGATGTGGCAGCTATTGTCGTTGCTGTTGCAGACAACGACAAAAACAACAACAGCAGCAACAACCTCATCATCACCATCGTTAACGTCATCAATGTTAGCAACACACAATCGTAAAACATTTGTAGCGTCGTTATTGTTGGTGTTGTGTTTTGTATGTACGTATGTATGTTCATATGTATGTACATATTTCGATGTTGTTTGTTGGTTGCATCAGTTAAGTTGTTGATGTTGCCCCTGCTGTTGTGTTTCTTGTTGTTGTCGAATCAATTTAACTCAATGCATTACATTGGCATGGATGGCATTGCAATCATGCTTTTTAAGCTGACAGTAGGAGGTTCCACTTTAAAACCTTTTCATACAAAACGAACTAACAAACACTGTGAATAAGTGGGAATAAGGAAAGGATTTGGAAATATATATTTAAAGAAATAAGACCTTGGAGAAAATCTTTACTTTAAAACATAATACATTTTCAATATAATGATAATTCAATAATCCAATTTTTTTATGATAACTTCTGATCTCTTAAACCTTTTTAAAAGTGTGTAATAAAAATAAATTAGTACAGAACTAGAATTGATCAGAAATTAACTAGAACTGAAATAGAACTGAACTAAAACTGAACTAGAACTGACCAGAACTGAAATAGAACTGAACTAGAACTGAACTAAGGAACTGACTGAACTAGAACGAACTGAACTAGAACTGAACTAGAACTGAACTAGAACTGAACTAGAACTGAACTAGAACTGAACTAGAACTGAACTAGAACTGAACTAGAACTGAACTAGAACTGAACTAGAACTGAACTAGAACTGAACTAGAACTGAACTAGAACTGAACTAGAACTGAACTAGAACTGAACTAGAACTGAACTAGAACTGAACTAGAACTGAACTAGAACTGAACTAGAACTGAACTAGAACTGAACTAGAACTGAACTAGAACTGAACTAGAACTGAACTAGAACTGAACTAGAACTGAACTAGAACTGAACTAGAACTGAACTAGAACTGAACTAGAACTGAACTAGAACTGAACTAGAACTGAATTAGAACTGAACTAGAACTGAACTAGAACTGAACTAGAACTGAACTAGAACTGAACTAGAACTGAACTAGAACTGAACTATAGTTCTACTAGAACTGAACTAGAACTGAACTAGAACTGAACTAGAACTGAACTAGAACTGAACTAGAACTGAACTAGAACTGAACTAGAACTGAACTAGAACTGAACTAGAACTGAACTTGAACTGAACTAGAACTGAACTAGAACTGAACTAGAACTGAACTAGAACTGAACTAGAACTGAACTAGAACTGAACTAGAACTGAACTAGAACTGAACTAGAACTGAACTAGAACTGAACTAGAACTGAACTAGAACTGAACTAGAACTGAACTAGAACTGAACTAGAACTGAACTAGAACTGAACTAGAACTGAACTAGAACTGAACTAGAACTGAACTAGAACTGAACTAGAACTGAACTAGAACTGAACTAGAACTGAACTAGAACTGAACTAGAACTGAACTAGAACTGAACTAGAACTGAACTAGAACTGAACTAGAACTAGAACTGAACTAGAACTGAACTAGAACTGAACTAGAACTGAACTAGAACTGAACTAGAACTGAACTAGAACTGAACTAGAACTGAACTAGAACTGAACTAGAACTGAACTAGAACTGAACTAGAACTGAACTAGAACTGAACTAGAACTGAACTAGAACTGAACTAGAACTGAACTAGAACTGAACTAGAACTGAACTAGAACTGAACTAGAACTGAACTAGAACTGACTAGAACTGAACTAGAACTGAACTAGAACTGAACTAGAACTGAACCAGAAACTGACTAGAACTGACTACTAGAACTGAACTAGAACTGAACTAGAACTGAACTAGAACTGAACTAGAACTGAACTAGAACTGAACTAGAACTGAACTAGAACTGAACTAGAACTAGAACTGAACTAGAACTGAACTAGAACTGAACTAGAACTGAACTAGAACTGAACTAGAACTAAACTAGAACTGAACTAGAACTGAACTAGAACTGAACTAGAACTGAACTAGAACTGAACTAGAACTGAACTAGAACTGAACTAGAACTGAACTAGAACTGAACTAGAACTGAACTAGAACTGAACTGAACTAGAACTGAACTAGAACTAAACTAGAACTGAACTAGAACTGAACTAGAACTGAACTAGAACTGAACTAGAACTGAACTAGAACTGAACTAGAACTAAACTAGAACTATAGTATAACTCTGAAAGCCGTTGGGATTGCAGAATATCTACGATTCCATATTCTAATCACTTGAAGGGTATAAAAGTCATGTGAGTCAATGATTCTTCTTCTTACGTTTGCAAAATCTTCCCCCCTTCCGATCTGTACTATCAAATCGTCTATCATGAGGATGAATGTCTACGTATGAAAAAAAAACTATCTCAGGGAGTACATTTGCAAGTATGTACTTGCCCTAACTATAGGTAGGTAAGGCTATAAATGTAGACATTTCTTTTATGAATATCGTATATTGATGAAACAGAAAAGAGCTGAATTAAAGAAAAACGCGACAAATAAAACCATACATTAAAATACCCAAGATTTAATAATATACAACCGATTCTTTATTATTAAGTTATGAGGATTTAGTTATTTTTTTTAATGATTGAAACGAAAATTTTAAAAATTGTGTCTGCTTGTAGGTATTTCATTATAATTATTTGGGGGATCTGTAGCCAGTATTTTCCGCTGTATAAAATTTCTGCTTAAATTTTTTTCAGTTTTATTTCTTTTTATGATAAAAGGAAGTTGTTGCTAAAAAAAAGTGAAGAAGAATAATATAAAAAATACATTTTTATATTTTAAATTAAAAGCTTTCCCACGCATTTAAATGTTTTTTCTTCTTATTTTCTTCTTCTTTATACTATGAGAAGACAAAATGAATAAATAAAAATCCACTTTCAGTAACAGGAATCAGCATACAAATTTTATGTGCCTCTGCGAGGCAGAGTTAAAGTATAAGACACAGGAAGATATTAACAACGAATAAGATGAAGAAAAAAATTCCAAAATCATGTTTAAAGTTTCACCAAATGAGAACAACAGTTATTGATTTTTCATTTAAATCTTTAAAACGTTGAAAGAAAATACTCGTAAACAAATGATTTAAATATTTTTTTCCAACCATCTTCAGACAGACTTCATTCATTCTTTCTTTCCTTTTCTGTTGCGTTGCCATTTAATAAGATTTGACGAAAATAGCTTAAATTTTTATCAGGCATCAAGCAGTTACAGCAAGTGGTTCGTTCATTCTTTCTTTCATTCTAGTATTTCTGGTGCTGAAAAGTTTTTCCACTCTTTTTTTTAAGAACAAACACATGAACTATATTTGTACCAGAGTTGGGTTAAACTTTTAACAGCTTTTTTAACATTATTATTACTCATGCTCTCGTATACAAGTATTAATACTTATAGGTACTTTTTACTTCTTGTGATTTTGTTTTATTGGACTTTTTACTCCCTCCCTCTACAGAAAGTTGTTCTTTTTGGTTAAAGAAAAAAAAAAAAAACGTATCTCTGGAGTGTAAATTTTGAGTTTGCGTTGCTAAAGCGAAGGTGGCAAAGAGTTGGTTGTTTGTAAGGTGGAACGGTTGGTTGCCTGTACTTTATGGAATATTTCAAAACAGTCAAAGCTGTCTTTTGGAAATGTTCTATAACTTGTGCTTTTCATTCTCTCACTTTTAATATTTTTGTTAATATTTTATTTAAATGAAACGAGAACACACTAAAAGAAAAGTTCACAAAGTTTGTTTTTCAAACTCAACTTGAAAAGTTCGTAGAAAAAAAATGAAATGAACAAATTTTTGTACATTTTTTTCAGTCATTCGTTTTCACGTAGAACTCTTATATACATACATATGTATATTTGTGTATGTATGTACATATTTCCCTCAAGTTGAGAATATCTTTAAATATTAATATTTAAAGAGTGGAAAAATATGTGTGTATGAATAATGTTGAATGAATGTTTAAAGTATTTAGTAAGTTCAACTTTTCTTCACAAAGAGAAGACAATACAACTACATACATACTTGTGTATATAGTAAACCAGCAAAAACTTGGTAATGAAATGTAACCACTTACCACATAACATACTTTTCAATGACTACTACATATCGTTCTGATTACATAGAAGTACTTTAATAATGTGTTATAAAATAGTCTTTAATTCCTTAGACAACTTCTTCGAGAAGATATAGAAGCTGTTCCTACATATACGTTTTTTTCACAAGAACTGAACTAGAACTGAACTAGAACTGAACTAGAACTGAACTAGAACTGAACTAGAACTGAACTAGAACTGAACTAGAACTGAACTAGAACTGAAGTAGAACTGAACTATAACTGAACTATAACTGAACTAGAACTGAACTTGAACTGAACTAGAACTGAACTAGAACTGAACTAGAACTGAACTAGAACTGAACTAGAACTGAACGAGAACTGAACTAGAACTGAACTAGAACTGAACGAGAACTGAACTAGAACTGAACTAGAACAGAACTAAAACTGAACTAGAACTGAATTAGAAGTGAACTAGAACTGAACTAAAATGGAATTATAACTGAAGTAGAACCGAACTAGAACTGAATTTTAATTGAACTAGTACTCAACTAGAACTAAACTAGATCAGAACTAGCACTGAATTAGCAACCAGCACCGATGTGTCTGGTTGATCATAAATCCTATGTGGTGTCTCAATTTTCACTTAAGTACTTAATTCCGTCAGTCACCATTTTTTTGTCTAGGAAACTTAGAAATGTTATTTTTCTTGTGAAAAGACAGGTTTTATTGTTTGTCTGGTAAATATTTAGATGCCTCGATGGAGCCCTGCTTAAGGCCGTATTCCTAGTCTCTTTAGCCCCTCGACACAAGTGATTTGGATGCTTTCCTCCAAGAAGTAATACGAAATCGCCTGCATAGCAAACTGGTCTAAGCCAATTTTCTGTAAGGGTTCTTAAAAGACTACAAATCGTGGCTTTGTAACGTAAAGGAGACAAAATGACACTCTATGGTGAATCACGAAGGTTTCTGATAACTATAACTGGTGAAAAACAGTAGAAGATCTGAACTACATCTAGAATTAAGCTAGAACTGAACTACTACAGATCCTTTTGATGTTCAAACTTTATGAATAGAATATTTGGGATTTCATTGTATTCACCCACATTTGGATCCGTATAATATGTACACATAAAAACTTAAGTAATCATTTACATGTATATCCAACTTTGAGCTCTTGTAAAATGTCATCTAATACATTTTCAACAAACACAGACAAAACAAAACTATATAAAATACATGTAAATTCCATAATAAACTCACATATATACATATAAATTTCGGTCTATAAACATTTATGTCTGTGTATGTGTCAATGAACACACATGTAAATATTGTACTCATTCTGCTTCATTTATTGATTAAACCTTTCTAATTGCAGTGACATAACAAAGAGCAATTGTATCAACAACAGCAGCAATAGCAGAAATAACAACAATACAAAACAATCGCAACAACATCAGTCAAAATATAAAAAAAATAAAAAACAACTTAAAAAGGGTATACAGCAACTGCAAAAAACTAACAAATTACTATTATACAAAGCAAGACAAAATCTATATGTTTTTTTTTAATAATGTTCATTCGTGAAGTGAGTGGCCCGGCCACATGAATTATTTTAAATATATTATTTTTCTGTACCAACTACTGTGGCAAGTTACATGGAATAGGTAATTGAAAAATTATATATTCAATAAATAGTTATGACGCCACTGATGTGACAAATCTGTTTGTGATAATTTGTATTTCAATTGTTTTGAACAATCGAACAATTACTGCGATTATTTGTCATGCTCAAATTCAGATATTAATACTCATCGCTGAGATCATTTTTAAACCACAGAACATGACCAAAAGTTTGGAATTCGCTGAAATGATACAGACAAATAGTTTTAGTTCAGTTTCTAGTACTAGTTCAGTTCTAATTCAGTTCTAGTTCAGTTCTAGTTCAGTCTAGTTCAGTTCTAGTTCAGTTCTAGTTCAGTTCTAGTTCAGTTCTAGTTCAGTTCTAGTTCAGTTCTAGTTCAGTTCTAGTTCAGTTCTAGTAGTTCAGTTCTAGTTCAGTTCTAGTTCAGTTCTAGTTCAGTTCTAGTTCAGTTCTAGTTCAGTTCTAGTTCAGTTCTAGTTCAGTTCTAGTTCAGTTCTAGTTCAGTTAGTTCAGTTCTAGTTTCTAGTTCAGTTCTAGTAGTTCTAGTTCAGTTCAGTTAGTTCTAGTTCAGTTCTAGTTCGTTCTAGTTCAGTTCTAGTTCAGTTCTAGTTCAGTTCTAGTTCAGTTCTAGTTCAGTTCTAGTTCAGTTCTAGTTCAGTTCTAGTCAGTTCTAGTTCAGTTCTAGTTCAGTTCTAGTTCAGTTCTAGTTCAGTTCTAGTTCAGTTCTAGTTTCAGTTCTAGTTCAGTTCTAGTTCAGTTCTAGTTCAGTTCTAGTTCAGTTCTAGTTCAGTTCTAGTTCAGTTCTAGTTCAGTTCTAGTTCAGTTCTAGTTCAGTTCTAGTTCAGTTCTAGTTCAGTTCTAGTTCAGTTCTAGTTCAGTTCTAGTTCAGTTCTAGTTCAGTTCTAGTTCAGTTCTAGTTCAGTTCTAGTTCAGTTCTAGTCTAGTTCAGTTCTAGTTCAGTTCTAGTTCAGTTCTAGTTCAGTTCTAGTTCAGTTCTAGTTCAGTTCTAGTTCAGTTCTAGTTCAGTTCTAGTTCAGTTCTAGTTCAGTTCTAGTTCAGTTCTAGTTCAGTTCTAGTTCAGTTCTAGTCTAGGTCAGTTCTAGTCTAGTTCAGTTCTATGTAGTTGTCTAGTTCAGTTCTAGTCTAGGTCAGTTTTAGTTTAGTTCAGTTTAGTCTAATTCAGTTTAACTCAGTTCTATTCTAGTCTAGTTCAATTCTAGTCTAGTATAGTTTAGTCTAGTTCAGTTCTAGTTCAGTTCTAGTTCATTCTAGTTCAGTTCTAGTTCAGTTCTAGTTCAGTTCTAGTTCAGTCTAGTTCAGTTCTAGTTCAGTTCTAGTTCAGTTCTAGTTCAGTTCTAGTTCAGTTCTAGTTCAGTTCTAGTTCAGTTCTAGTTCAGTTCTAGTTCAGTAGTTCAGTTCTAGTTCAGTTCTAGTTCAGTTCTAGTTCAGTTCTAGTTCAGTTCTAGTTCAGTTCTAGTTCAGTTCTAGTTCAGTTCTAGTTCAGTTCTAGTTCAGTTCTAGTTCAGTTCTAGTTCAGTTCTAGTTCGTTCTAGTTCAGTTCTAGTTCATTCTAGTTCAGTTCTAGTTCAGTTCTAGTTCAGTTCTAGTTCAGTTCTAGTTCTAGTTCAGTTCTGGTTTAGTTCTAGTTCAATGCTGCTTCAGTTTTCTTTTCCTTGAGGTTGATATCCCAAAATTAAAATAATTCGTTTGAGTAAGTTCACTGGTCTAGAATTTTAAATATTTATTTAACAATTAAAAGCATTTATATACTATCACTTCCCCTTATGCAGGGCAATTGGTGTTTTAAAACATTTTCAAAATCTTGTGCACACTAGTTTCCTTTTTGAGTTTTAAATGAATTTCAGAAAAACAGACAGTTTCAAAATTTTTTAAATTTTATAAGTCTATTTAACAAATATTTTTCAAATAATTAGTTTTTTTAATTTTATAAAAAAAAATTAAAAACGACACCAATATGTATTGTTGTAATGAACAATCAAACAGTTTAGAAATACACTCAAGTTGTTAGTTTTGTTGGTTTTCCAAGTTTTGGCGGCATTTATGCTTTTAAGTCGACGGGCGGACATAGCAAAAAGGTACACAAAAAATCATATTGCAACTAACAACAGATAATTCGATGGTATAGTTGTAAATGTAACTGAAACACTAACAAAAAATATATATTTAAAAAAAAGCAGCTTATAACAATTGTCTATGGTTTGTTAGATGCAATTGCTGCTGCCTAATATTGATGTTGTAGTTGTTAAAGTTGTTGCTGTTTATCTGTAGCAACCTTGTTCCAAATTTTCCAAAACACTAGCTAATGCTTGAGCGCGCTAATACATAGCAAAACATAAAAACAACAACATTATTATCATTATTGTTATTATTATTATAAATAAAAGTTCATAATTACAGTGGAGTGGAAAAAACGGAGTTATTTATAAAGGGAGAGGAATTAATAAAGAACTAGTTATGTGACTAGTATTTTGGAGGTAGAAAAGGGATTTAGTTGTTGTACTTATTTTATAAGATGTTTGCTTTAGGATGTCAAGTCATTTAATGGCCCATGGTGCGTATGATTGATTTATATTAATGGATTTCAAATACTTATGTATCTTAATATAATTACTTTAGAAAATATATATTCGTATAGGTACTTCCTACAAATGATTTCCTTTAAATTTTCAAATATAATTTCAAAGTTTTCCCTCACACTGTTTGAATTATAACAGCAGCAGCATCTAAATGAGCAAATGAACAGCAGCCACAGCAGCGCTTTAATGCAGTCAACATTAAAGGCAGTTACAATCATAATGATTTGCTAAGCTAAACTTATGAAAAGCAAAGCAACAACAACAAAAATTTATACAAAAAGACAAAGAAAATGAAAAGCAACAACAGAAAAAATAAAGAAAAATCAAATAATAAATAAAACAATACAAAAAGATACTTCAGCACAGACACAAACTTATGTAAAATGTATCTATAAATGTATCTGGTGTTTTAATGTATTGTCTCAGATCTTATAACTCATGAAAAAAAAACAACAACAAATAACTGAAATCTCAACTTAAAATGTCAGTCAAGTGTACTTGGGTTTATGATGCTAATGTTTTTGGTTTTAAGTTTTTGTTTTGTTTCTTTCCATAATTTTCAGTCTATACGTCCGTCTGTCTGTTTGTATGTTTTTTTTTGATGTTGCCACCATCATCATTATCACTACAACTGCAGTAACAGCAACAACAAACAAAACAAAATGATATTGTATTTTTCCATTAGAATGATTATTTATACTTTTGTAGCAATAACAACAACTCATATTTATATGATGCACTTCAAAAATTGTAGCAAAAAACAAATTGAAAAAAAAAAGTTTTAAACAAAAATTATTAAAAACAAATAATCAACGAGTATATGTATTGCACAATTGCATTGTGCGTAAATAAATTAAAAGTTTATTTGAATAAATTTTGAAAAAAAAAAACACTGAAAATAGTGAAATACATTCTTTTAAAAAAACTATTTTTAATTAAAAATCTTTTTGGTTCTCCTATTATTTTTTACACCCTCCACCACCAACAGTGGTGATAGAGGGAATATAAAACTTTGTGATTCCGTGTGTAACACCAAGAAATATTCATCTGAGACCCAACAAAGTACATAAATTCTGGGTCCTTATCAAATTCTGAGTCGATTTAGCTATGTCCATCTGTCTGCCTAAAACACGCTTATGTTAAAACTAAGCAAAGGAAGTAAACCAAATTCACCGAAAATATTCATTGTTGTCCTAAGCAGTTTGGTATTGAAAATGAGCAAAATCGGTTCACACGGGGAAAAGTTATAAATCAAAATTTAAAAACACCTCGAAAAAAAAGCATTTTTTACACATTCTGATGTAATTTTCTTGAAAACTATGCAAGATAAATTCATGAAAATCACCATACATAAGTTTCTACACGAGAGCTTGATCCCTGCTGAAATGGGGTTTTACAAATTAAAATCTTATGTCAATAGAATTCATCCAGAGAAAAAATTTTCTTAATCGGTATATAATTGGACATAGCTTTCATACAAGGTCCCCTCCCGAAAATCACTTATAGAATTTGGTACAAGTATTGCTCTCATATACAGAAATATTACTATGAAATTTTTTTTCCGATCGGTCCATAATTGGTCATAGCTCCCATACAAGGCCCCCTACCGAAAATCACTTAAACGCGCATAACTTATTACTAAAGTAAGATACCTATATAAAATTTGGTACAAGTATTGCTTAAACGCACAGAAATATTACTGAGAAATTTTTTTCCGATCGGTCCATAACTGGTCATGGCTCCCATACAAAGTCCCCTCCCGAAAATCACTTAAACGCACATAACTCATTACTAAATTAAGATATCCATATACATTTTGTCACAAGTATTGCTCATTATAGTGAAATATTACTGTGAAATTTTTTCCAATCGGTACATAATTGGTCATAGCTCCCATACAAGGTCCCCCTCCCGAAAATCACTTAAAACCACATAACTCATTAGTAAAAAAAGATATCCATATACAATTTGGTGCAAGTATTGCTCTTATATATACCTAAATATTATTATGAAAGTTTTTTTGATAGGTCCATAATTGGTTATAGCTCCAATACAAAGTCCCATCCCGAAAATAACTTAAACGCGCATAACTCATTACTGAATTAAGATATCCATATAAAATTTGGTACAAGTATTGCTTATATGCACAGAAATATTACTGTGTATTTTGTTTTCCTATCGGTCCATAGTTGATCATAGCTCCCATGCAAGGTCACTTTCAGATAAACACTTAAAGGCACATAGCTCATTACCTAATAGTGATACCCATAAAATATTTGGCATAAATACTATTTTTGTACACATAAATGTTATTTCAAAATTTTTTTCACGATCGGTCCATCATTGGTCATAGCTCTCATACAAGGTTCCCTCCCGAAAATCACTTAAACGCACATAACTCTTTACCAAATATTGATATCCATACATTTAGCAAAATAATTGCTCTTATATACATAAATTACACTATAAAATTGTTTTACGATCGGTCCATATTTGGTAATAGCTCTCATACTGACCCTCCAGAAAATCACTTAAATGCACAATATTCATTACAGAATTTTGAAATTTTGTCTTATGTACATAATTGCTCATAGCTCCCATACAAGGTCCTTTTACGAAAATCTCTTAAACGTACATTACGCATTACCAAATAAAGCTATTGATACAAAATTAGGCACAAATATTAGTTTTGTATACAAAAATTCTATTCAAGATTTTTTCACGACCGGTCCATAGCATGGGTGCGGTCGGTTCCATACAAGTTTCCCTTCAGAAAATCACATAAACACTCATAACTTATTACAAAATTACTATATAGATACAAAATTTGAAAATGGCGTTTGTAATGTTCAATAAATCTTGGAATTGTAATAGATTTAAGCTGTTTAAATCTTGGAAAATTTGTCTATTTACATGAGAAAACTATTCTACAATATTTGATCAATGAGAAAAGTATTAATATAAAAGTAGCTGGTGGAGGGTATTTAAGATTCGGCTCAGCCGAATATAGCACTCTAACTTGTTAATTTTAATATTTAAATAATTCTTTTTAATTTAAGCCCTAAAATGCTAAAATTTACTTACTTTAAATCATTATTTCAACACGTTAAAGAAGTAACTTACCACGATAGCCAACTAATAAGCAGGTTATGTAAGTAGTTTGGTCTGACTTAAGTACAAATAGTTGTCACACAAAATACTATTTCAAAAAACATAATATCAAGGCTAAAAAGTAATTAACTTACTTTGACAATCATTACTGAACTCCTTCTAAGTAATGCAGACAGTATGGTATTAGTCATTGAGCAACGTTGGGGCGAGTACAAATGATTACCATTCATTTAACATTTGCTTACACAATAGCATTTTAAGTCATAATTTTAACATGATGTGATGTCATTGGAGGCAAGAACTTACCACAATCGCTTACAAGCTGACTAATGAATTATAAAGTACTTATATTACACATTATTAATAAGATGTTATTAAAGTACTTAAAAGTAATCAGAACAATATGTAGTAGTTATTGAAAAGTATGTTAGTAGGAAGTGGTTACAATTGCATGTCATTACCAAGTTTTGACTGATAAATTTTCTTTAAATTTCCTTTTGGCGAAATCCCAAATTTTGTGCCAAAACAAGATAATTTTGCCTTATTTTAGAATAAATCTCGAACACGTAGTCCTTCTCCTAGACAATAAAAGATCTTTAGAATATATTTATTTAAATATATGTATGTATATACAATGTACCTACAATGTTTGAACGTTATAGACTACTAAACGGCTGAACCGATTTTATTAAAATTTTCACAGCGTATTTCTGTATATCTGGAATAGGTAATAGGCTACTTTTTATTTTGAAATTCCAAGTGGGCGAGGAGCCACGCCCATATTAAGAAAATATTAAATCCGTATATTATAGATAATATAACAGTTAGAGTCCTCAAATTTTGTCGGAGCAACTTTAGTGTCAATATAATTATTTAGGACAAAAAGTAGGCGGACTAGCATTAGGGGGGCGTGGCACCTCCCATATAAATTAAATACAAAAATACGTTTATCTTGGAAACTATTACAGTTAGAATCTTCAAATTTTGCACGAATAACTTGAACATCCATCTAATTTGGGTAATAAATTGGCGGACTACCCATGAGGGGAGCGGCAACCTCCCATATTAATTAAAGACAAAAATTCGTTTATCTGGAAAACTAATGGAACTAAATTCTTCAAATTTTGCACAAAGAACTTAAATATTTATCTGAACATTTTGGAGGAAAAAAAAAGCGGACTTTCATCTGGGGGGTATTGAAGTCCCCATTTGAATCAAATAGAAAAATTCGTATATCTGAGAAACTATTAAAGCTGGAATCTTCAAATTTAACATAAAGAACTTTGAAATTCATGTGAACATATAGAGCATAACGGGCGGACTTTTAATGGGGAACTTGGCACCTCCCATATGCATTAAATATAAAATTTCGTTTATCTGGGATACTAATAGAACTTGATTTATAAAATTTTGCACAAATTAGTATAGTATTCATCTGAACATTTTGGACTTTCATGTGGGGGCTTCAAGCTCAAATAGAAAAATTCGTATATCTGAGAAACTATTAGAGCTAGAATCTTCAAATTTTACATGAAGAACTTTGAAATTCATGTGAACATTTAGAGCATAACGGGCGGACTTTCAATGGGTGGCTTGGCACAACATATATGAATTAAATACAAAATTTCGTGCATCTTGGAAAGTCTTATATTATTCAAATTTTTTATAGATAGATAGAAATTGGCGATAGATAGAAACTGGCGAACTTGCAATAATTTGCTTGACATCTCTCATATGTAACATATTATAAGTCTGGAAAACTATTGTAGTTAGAATCTTCAAAATCGTTAAGTGAGATTTTATTTATACATATTCCTTTTAGGGTAGCAAAGCACACTGGGTATAGCTAGTTATACATATTTTAGGTACATTTACATTAGGGTGGTCCCGTTTATATGGAGAAAACATAAGGTACTGATGTTCCCACCCGAAATGAAAGAATGCTGGGGTCAATATTTATTTACCTCGGTTAAAGGATAACAAGGTCTTTTTTAAGGTTACTTTCAAATAATAACTAATAACTATTTATTTTTGAAGGAAGTGCCACGCCCACTATTTAATTCAGCCTATTTTCATATAAATTACGTATAATAGAAATGAATTTACTCGTGTATAATTTTGGGACATAATTCACTCTGGATATTTAATAAAAGGAATAATTTTAATAGAAGTCGCAGAACAGGGTATTTTAATGAAAGATAGGATCAATTATGTTACAATGTCCGTCATAAATGACAATATAACTTCTGAGTATATACAACAAAATTTTATCAAAACTTAATCGAATGGGGGCTATGTAAAATCGTAGGCCAAATAAACCTTATCGATTGAGAATATTTTGGCAAAACTTCAGACCTGTAGCTTTTCCCGTGTGGTTCCTATCATGCTTTCAACACACAAACTGAGCGAATGTAATACATAGACCAGGTCCCTGGGTGGCGGATAACGGAAGACGAGAACGAAAGTCAACCTCAAAGGTAAGGGTATCTCAATAAAAGTCCCGAAAAGCAAGTTCAAAGATGCTAGATAATGAAAAATAAAAAGAGCCAGCAGCTTACGTCAAAGCTGCCAAGAGAAGACACTGGGACGATGCCAAAAATATGACAGGAAAAATACCAATATACCAACACGGCAAGCCAGGATACTTGGATCTTCAGCTTCAGGCTTGACACTGGCAGATAAAGTATTCCAATGTTTCACTATCTTCATCACATGCTCTTCATTCGTCATATTCAGCTCGTCCACTTTGATGTATACCCAGACGGGATACGCTACATCGACTAACCTAGGACTAGTTCTCCTTTAGGAGTTTCCTTTCTTACAAACTCGCTATCGTTTACTCGAACGGTTGTGTTTTTGTCGATTGACATCTTCAACTTCCCTGCCCTTTATAGGGCTCAATTAGCTCTTTCATTACTAATATTCCCCGAGTGGTTTTTTCTTTTATATGAAAGAGTTTATCAAATAATGCAGACGCCCAAAATATATGTACCTGCGCCATATACAATTTTACACATTCAGTAATTGTACGGACTTATGATCTGGTGTTTCATTGTAGATTTCTCCCAGTTTAGATCCGTACATGTATTAGTAGATTAACATAGGAGTGATCTCTAATATTCCATTTGGCAATGATTCTCTAATTAGGATCAATGTCTTATTTTTTCCGACCATTTCATATTCTAGTACTTAATGAGTCCACTAGACACTGATGTCGTGACCTAATATTCAGCAATTTATAGAGCTTTGGCCGACATAGTTCTCAGGGCCCACTAATACGTAAGCAACATGTACGCTTTACTAGCGGTAGTGTTTTTTAAGGTCCATACTTAGGAAAAGGTCTCGTTAGGACTGAACAAAACCGGTTTGTTGATCAGTAATAATATGTTTTTTAACAAATGAAGATCAATTCAAAAGACTAACGTTTAAAGTTAAAAAATCATAAAAACATGAACAAAATGTCTAAAAATAGTTTTTCCAATTTTTAATTAATATCTTAAAAGTGTAGGTATGTCTACTCGTTTTCATTGTTTGTTATATTAACTTCTAAATTAAGGCAAGAAAAAAACACAATACTATAACACAACGATTTTCGAGACTTTTGGTTTTTTTCTATAAAAATTTTTGCCAACTAATGCTATTTTTTTACTCAATTTCAGTCATAACTTAAAGCTAAAATAGTAAAAAAAAAAAACACAAATAAAATTTATAATTTGGCGCCACTGAATTGTTTGTCATTTATTTGCATTTTGCGAATCCATTCACCTCAACATTTGTACACAACATGCACAGTGGCACAAATCTGCATGTGTGGTGGCAACGTAAATAGTTTTGTAAATGAAGAATTTGTTGTTCTTGTTGTTGCGTTTTTGGAAAGCGAAAAAAGAAATATTAAAAAAAAATCACAAACTAATTGTAAGTTTAAATTACAAATGAACAGATACACATTCAAACGAATGTACATACTTACATTACATACATATGTATGTAATATTTTAAGTAAATACATTCAGGCGTATAAAATATTTTTTTTTCGTAAACGTAATTGTCATGAAATCTATTACATGTGTAAAAGTAAGTGTGTACATGTGTGTTGTTTTCTTAACAACATTTGTATACAACTAAAACTAGTCAATGTTGGCCATACATGAAAGCCTACAATTTGCATTTGATTAAAACAAAAATTAAACTCTTATGAATTTATAGTTTAAAAGCAGAACTGTAAGAGAGTTAATTTATCGCAAACTAATCTTGAAAACATGTGATGAAAAGAATTATTAAGTTAGTTAGTTAGTAGTTAGTTAGTTAGTTAGTTAGTTAGTTTTTTTTTTTCGTTAGTTAGTTTAGTTAGTTAGTTAGTTAGTTAGTTTAGTTAGTTAGTTAGTTAGTTGTTAGTTAGTTAGTTGTGTTAGTTGTTCGTTCGTTAGTTAGTTCGTTCGTTCGTTAGTTCGTTTTCGTTAGTTCGTTAGTTCGTTCGTTCGTTCGTTCGTTAGTTCGTTAGTTCGTTCGTTCGTTCGTTCGTTCGTTCGTTCGTTGTTCGTTCTTTCGTTCGTTCGTTCGTTAGTTCGTTCGTTCGTTCGTTCGTTCGTTCGTTTCGTTCGTTCGTTTTCGTTTTCGTTCGTTCGTTTCGTTCGTTCGTTTTCGTTCGTTCGTTCGTTTCGTTCGTTCGTTCGTTCGTTCGTTCGTTCGTTCGTTAGTTCGTTCGTTCGTTCTTCGTTCGTTCGTTCGTTCGTTCGTTTCGTTCGTTCGTTCGTTCTTTCGTTCGTTCGTTCGTTCGTTCGTTCGTTCGTTCGTTCGTTCGTTCGTTCGTTCGTTCGTTCGTTCGTTCGTTCGTTCGTTCGTTCGTTCGTTCGTTCGTTCGTTCGTTCGTTTCGTTCGTTCGTTCGTTCGTTCGTTCGTTCGTTCGTTCGTTCGTTTCGTTCGTTCGTTCGTTCGTTCGTTCGTTCGTTCGTTCGTTCGTTCTTCGTTCGTTCGTTCGTTCGTTCGTTCGTTTCGTTCGTTCGTTCGTTAGTTCGTTCGTTCGTTCGTTCGTTCGTTCGTTCGTTCTTCGTTCGTTCGTTCGTTCGTTCGTTCGTTCGTAGTTCGTTCGTTCGTTCGTTCGTTCGTTCGTTCGTTCGTTCGTTCGTTCGTTCGTTCGTTCGTTCGTTCGTTCGTTCGTTCGTTCGTTCGTTCGTTCGTTCGTTCGTTCGTTCGTTCGTTCGTTCGTTCGTTCGTTCGTTCAGTTCGTTCGTTCGTTCGTTCGTTCGTTCGTTCGTTCGTTCGTTGCGTTCGTTCGTTCTGTTCGTTCGTTCGTTCGTTCGTTCGTTCGTTCGTTCGTTCGTTCGTTCGTTCGTTCGTTCGTTCGTTCGTTCGTTCTTCGTTCGTCTTTTCGTTCGTTCGTTCGTCGTTCGTTTCGTTCGTTCGTTCGTTCGTTCGTTCGTTCTTTCGTTCGTTCTGTTCGTATTCGTTCGTTCAGTTCGTTCGTTCGTTCGTTCGTTCGTTTCGTATCGTTAGTTCGTTCGTTCGTTCGTATCGTTCGTTCGTTCGTTCGTTCGTTCGTTCGTTCGTTCGTTCGTTCGTTCGTTCGTTCGTTCTTCGTTCGTTTCGTCGTTCGTTCGTTCGTTCGTTCGTTCGTCGTTTCGTTCGTTCGTTCGTTCGTTCGTTCGTTCGTTCGTTCGTTCGTTCGTTCGTTCGTTCGTTCGTGCGTTCGTTCGCTTCCAGTGCGTTCGTTCCGTTCGTTCGTTCGTTTCGTTCGTTCGTTCGTTCGGATCGTTCGTTCGTTCGTTCGTTCGTTCGTTCGTTAGTTCGTTCGTTCGTTCGTTCGTTAGTTCGTTCGTTCTTGTTCGTTCGTTCGTTCGTTTCGTTCGTTCGTTCGTTCGTTCGTTCGTTCGTTCGTTCGTTTCGTTCGTTCGTTCGTCGTTCGTTGTTCGTTTCGTTCGTTCGTTCGTTCGTTCGTTCGTTCGTTCGTTCGTTATTCCTTCGTCGTTCGTTCGCTTCGTTCGTTCGTTCGTTCTTCGTTCGTTCGTTCGTTCGTTCGTTCGTTCGTTCGTTCTTTCGTTAGTTCTTTCGTTCGTTCGTTCGTTCGTTTCGTTCGTTCGTTCGTTCGTTCGTTTGTTCTTTCGTTCGTTCGTTCGTTCGTTCGTTCGTTCGTTCGTTCGTTCGTTCGTTTCGTTCGTTCGTCCCTTCCTTTTTGCCTTCCGTCCTTTCCCTCTGTTACCGTGGCCGTCTTTTGTGTCCGTGTTGATGTTCTTCTTTTAGTTGTTGCTGTGATTATCGAGTTGTTGTTGTTGGTGGGGTTGTAGTTTATTTATTGTTGTTGTTAGTTTCGCTTTTTTTCTCCTCATTATTAGTACGTATAAGATTATTATTTCATTGCATTCAGTAAGTTAAATTTTTTCAACTTTTTTAACACGAACAATTATTTTGTTGTACGAGCTGCAGTAGTTGCTGCTGTTAGTCGTACAGCAGTTCATTTCATTTTGTTTGAATTTGTTTTGCATGTGTTTGAGTGTTTAATTGTGTGCAAATGTGTGTGTTTGATTCCCAGTAGTTTTGAAAATAGTGGAAGTATCAATATTCGGATGACCCCAAAGTGAATATTTTGTATACTTTTACTGGAATAATTACAGATTATCTACAAAGCAGGCAATAATCGCCTTAGTGTTTATATGAAATGTAAAAATAATACAGTTTAAACTATTCGCATATTTTTGTATTAACTAATTATTTATCTCATCACAGCCAACTTTTCTGTAGTCTATTTCCTTTGTAAATGTAAAGTTATCTCTCTGTTATCGATGTACATATAAAGGAACATTAATTTTTCTCTACGACACACAGGATAACAACTACAGTGCACTCGCGGTAACGTGAACTAATTAAAACCAAGGGAGTTCATGTTAGCGAAATTGTTCACGTTAGCGATTGTCAAATTTCATGAAAAAAATATGAAATTTTAATTTATAAATCTGTATTTTACACACTTGAGCGTGATATTCTTTATTATTATTTATATTATTATAATATAAAACTAAAATTTTATTAAAATCCATTTTCTTTTAACATTAGACCACTTACAGGCCAATTCCTATCACGCATTCGGAGGAACCAACAGTAAAGAGTTTTTTCATTAACTGGAAGTTCTGATGATTTTAAAGTTTGTCTTTTTCCCGGTCCTTGGTATGTGTTGTTTGCACAACTCAAAATTGCTTCTTTTATTCCCTACACCACTTTAGTGGGGAGGGTATATTGTGTTTGTGCTGATGTTTGTAACGCACAGTAATATTGGTCCTATACCCACCTTAAAGTATACCAATCGGCTTAGAATCATTTTCTGAGTCGGTTTAGCTATGTCCGTCTGTCCGTCCGTCCATGTAAACCTTATAATCAAACTACAGGCCGCAATTTTGAAGATAATTGAATGAAATTTGGTACATGATCTTCTATTGTCCCAGGGACAAACCCTATTGAAAATGGTTAAGATCAGTCCATTATTTCACCTAGCGCCCATACAACTGTACCCCCCAAAAAGGGTTGTAAATATTGTAATCAAACTACAGGTCGAAATTTTGGAGATAATTCAATGAAATTTGGCACATGATCTTTATGGTACTGTAGACAAGGCCTATTGAAAATGGTTAACATCGGTCCATTATTTCACCTAGGCCCCATAGAATTGAACCCGCCAAATAGGGCTTTTAAGTTCATAATTATGCTTAATATACTCGCATCTCGACAAAAAGCTGCAAAACCAAGTTCCCAAGTACTAGTCTTGATAACCCTGATAAAATTTTTAATTATAGGGCCTCATTTGACCCTTAGCCCCTCTAAAAAGCCCCATCAAAATTTTACTTAAATATCCACAGTTTTATTAAACTGTAAATGGCTTTAGTATATCTGAGGCAAGGTACAATTCAACTTAAATGCTTTATTATGAAAACCACATCACATTTTATTCGTATACAGGTATAGGGTAATATATGGTCGGCGTCGCCCGACTATAACTTCTTACTTGTTTCTTTTTAATACTGCATATTGTTGACTTAGCGACATTATACTTTTTTGATAAACTAGTCACACTTGTTCTTCTTTGCAAACTATCTAAAATGTCTGCCTTTTCTTTTAACTGCAAACATTTAGATTTTTTTACACTCATAACTTCAAATTTCTTTGCCATATAAACAAAATAATTTAGGGGATATACATTCATTTATATAAGGAGATTCCCAAAATTTTAAAATTCGAATTTAATGAATGTATTTCAATGTTGTCTACATGCTTAGAAAACAAATATTGTGAAAAAAAAATTGTTCACGTTATAGAGCTTTCTGTGTTTGTTCACGTTACAGAGTAGTCAATGTAAAAAACATCTTGTTCACGTTAGGCGGTGTTCACGTTTGACGGTGTTCACGTTACCGCGAGTGCACTGTATATAGTAAAACTTCATACTCTGTAACCTGTGCTTAGTTTGGTACAGGCACCTAGTACAGCTGGGCAGCTGGTTTCCTCCCAACAAACAGCACAAATTGTGGTTAAATTGTGCTGTTGTTGTCGCTTTATTGTAGTTTATTTTAAGTTGTGTGCAATTGCTGTTGTTGTTGCAGTTTATACTAACTATTTTTGATTTACTTATTATTTCACGCGAATTGCATCATAAATGATTTATTTCTTTTAATGTTTTTTTATGAAAGGGGGGAAGCAAATTATTTTGTAGTGTTTTTATATATTAAATTTATTCGATTTGTAGGGAAATGTATTTACTTTTCGTAATAAACCATTTTCACAATGTCTAGTTATTTTTTAACTGTAAGATATATTGACAGTTCTTATACAAAAATTGTCTAAACTGAAAGAATAACTACCGGTTTAACAATAACTGGAGGTGGTAAAATGGGGATGAGATATTAAATTATTTAAAATTCGGTCTCTAGAATGATATCATTAACATAGTTATCTTAGGGATATAGGGATTAAAAATTGAAAAAGAATCTACAATTAATCTGAACTAAAACTAAACTAGAACTGAACTAGACTGAACTAGAACTGAACTAGAACTGAACTAGAACTGAACTAGAATTGAAACTAGAATGAACTAATAGAACTGAACTAGAACTGAATTAGAACTGAACTAGAACTGAAATTAGAACTGAACTAGAACTGAACTAGAACTGAACTAGAACTGAACTAGAACTGAACTAGAACTGAACTAGAACTGAACTAGAACTGAACTAGAACTGAACTAGAACTGAACTAGACTAGAACTGAACTAGAACTGAACTAGAACTGAACTAGAACTGAACTAGAACTGAACTAGAACTGAACTAGAACTGAACTAGAACTGAACTAGAACTGAACTAGAACTGAACTAGAACTGAACTAGAACTGAACTAGAACTGAACTAGAACTGAACTAGAACTGAACTAGAACTGAACTAGAACTGAACTAGAACTGAACTAGAACTGAACTAGAACTGAACTAGAACTGAACTTGAACTGAACTAGAACTGAACTAGAACTGATCTAGAACTGAACTAGAACTGAACTAGAACTGAACTAGAACTGAACTAAACTGAACTAAAACTGAACTAAACTGAACTAGAACTGAACTAGAACTGAACTAGAACTGAACTAGAACTGAACTAGAACTGAACTAGAACTGAACTAGAACTGAACTAGAACTGAACTAAAACTGAACTAAAACTGAACTAGAACTGAACTAGAACTGAACTAGAACTAATCTAGAACTGAACTAGCACTAGAACTGAACTGAACTGAACTAGAACTTAACTAGAACTTAACTAGATCTGAACTAGAACTGAACTAGTACTAAAAATAGAACTTAACTAGAAAAAAACTAGAACTAAAGATAGTATACATAGGTATGTTACTGATCTACAACTGAACTGAACCTTAACTAATTTAATTCAAAATTATTCATATTTTTATTAAAATTAAAAAGGGAAAATCATGTTAAAATATAATTTATTAGTTGAAAAAAAAAAATTAAATATTTGTATTGTGAAACAGAAAACCTCAAAACCTTCTTGTTTAAATATTTTAGTATTTTTCGTTCAATAATGATGTTAACAAATGACATTTAACCATATTTGTCAGACAAGCGTAAAAACAAATAAGCAATAAAAATAAATTAAAAAAAAAGATTTAAAAATAAAAACATATATTAAATATATAGAAGATATTTATATACAAAAATTTGCCCTTTTAAATGGCGTTGACATTTTCGTTTATATTTTTTTTTGTGATTTTTTTTTTTTAATAAAAGTAGGTACATGTGTATTTTTAATTATTGTTCTTGTGTATTTATAATTAATTTTGTCTCTTAAATAAATAAAAAATTTAACAAACAAAACCAAGAAAATATACACCCAATAATGCTAAATACTACACACGTCACATACTACAGCTAGCAATAATCGAATATAACAAGAAATATAAATAAAATATTTAAGAAAAAAATATATAAGAAAATATTTTGCATATGAGTAACAATTTTAATGAAATGCGACAACAGCCAACAGCGACTAACAACAACGTTGACAACAACTACAGCAGCAGCAACAACAACAGTTACATGAAAAAAATGCAGTTTTGGCGACAATTTTAACAACTAAAGCAGCCACAAAAACAGCAACATTCAGCAGCCTCTGCAGCAGCAACTGCTATTGCTAACAATATTTTTTTGTGTCTTTTACCATAACGCGTAGCACGTATATTTTCAGTATAAAATTTTAATGTTTGTGGTTGTTGTCGTTGCCGCTGTTATTGGTCTGGAAACCAACAACAACGGCAACAACAACATTTTGAAAATAAATATTTTGGTTACCAAAGTTACAAGGTGACGCAAATTGTTGACAAAAGCAGCTCGTGTCATAAATATATATTTATACCCTACACCACTTCAGGGTTTGTGCTGATGTTTGTAACGCACAATAATATTGGCCCTATACCCACCTTAAAGTATACCAATCGGCTCAGAATCATTTTCTGAGTCGATTTAGCTATGTCCGTCCGTCCGTCTGTCCATGTAAACATTGTACTCAAACTACAGGTCGCAATTTTGAAGATAATGCAATGAAATTTGGTACATGATCTTCTATTGTCCCAGGGACGAAGCCTATTGGAAATGGTTAATATCGTTCCATTATTTCACCTAGCCCCCATACAACTGAACCCCCAATAGGGCTTGTAAACCTTGTAATCAAACTACAAGTCGCAATTCTGGAGATAATTCAATGAAATTTGGCACATGATCTTTTATAGTACCGTAGACGAAGCCTATTGAAAATGGTTAACATCGGTTCATTATTTCACCTAGCCCCCATACAACTGAACCTCCGAATAGGGCTTTTAAAACTTGTAATCAAACCACAGGTCGCAATTTTGGAGATAATTCAATGAAATTTGGCACATGATCTTTTATAGTACCGTGGACGAAGCCTATTGAAAATGGTTAACATCGGTCCATTATTTCACTTAGCCCCCATACAACTGAACCCCCGAATAGGGCTTTTAAACATTGTAATCAAACTACAGGTCCCAATTTTGGAGATAATTCAATGAAATTTGGCACATGATCTTTTATAGTACCGTAGACGAAGCCTATTGAAAATGGTTAACATCGGTCCATTATTTCACCTAGCCCCCATACAACTGAACCCCCGAATAGGGCTTTTAAACATTGTAATCAAACTACAGGTCGAAATTTTGGAGATAATTCAATGAAATTTGGCACATGATCTTTTATAGTACCGTAGACGAAGCCTATTGAAAATGGTTAACATCGGTCCATTATTTCAACTAGCCCCCATACAACTGAACCCCCGAATAGGGCTTTTAAACATTGTAATCAAACTACAGGTCGCAATTTTGGAGATAATTCAATGAAATTTGGCACATGATCTTTTATAGTACCGTAGACGAAGCCTGTTGAAAATGGTTTACATCGGTCCATTATTTCACCTTGCCCCCATACAACTGAACACGCCGAATAGGGCTTTTAAGTTCATAATAATGTTTAATATACTCATATCATACTCGCAAAAACAAAGTTCTATACAAGATTTGATGACCCTAACCCCTATGAAAAGCCCCCATCAAAATTTCACTTAAATGTCCACAATTTTATTCAACAATAAACGGCTTAAGTATGTATATCTGAGGCAAGGTACAATTCAATTTAAATGCTTTATTATGAAAAATAAATCACATTATATTTTTGTCAAAGGTGTAGGGTATTATATGGTCGGCCTCGCCTGACTATAATTTCTTACTTGTTTTTTTGAAAACTGGCAAAATTTGCAAAATTTGAGAAAAAATTTTCGAAATTAATTAGAAATAATTATAATAACAGTAAACTAGTTTAAATTGAACTACTTAATAATCAAGCTGAAATAAAACACTTTATTCCTCATTAACCCTTTCAGTTCACTAACTCTAACTCGTGATAATTTTCTCGATTTATAATATTTTCATATTTCCCTTCCGAATATTATCTTAAAAGCACCTGTTAATTGTTTTTTTTTATTTTCAAAATTATTATTAGCCATAAATTTATTTCATTCATAACCAAAACAATTAAAATTTATTTTCATTATTATTGTTAAAAAGCCACACTGATTTTGTTTTCAAAATAATGACATATAAATGTTTAACAAAACCTGGTTTAAACAATAAATAAATAAATATTTATTTATTTTATGTCTTTATTATTATTTCGAATTGCTGCATAAATTTCAGTTCGAAACAGTGGCAACATGTCTGGGGATTGTTTATTGATTTAAAAATTTAATATTAAGTTAATAAAACTGACACCTAATAAAAATAAATAATAAAATGTATTTATAGACAAAATAATTTAAATATATTTCTTAAATAATAACAAATAAATAAATAGATTTTGGGTGTGTTTAAAAAACCATAAAAATCTATCGATCATAATAGGAAATTCGGAACATTTAAGAAAAAAAAAACTAGAATTTTTTCTACATGCACATTTCGGAAAGGGACCATAATTTAATGAATCGATCGTATTGTCATTTAGTCATTTATTAGATTATTTATAGTTATATATTCAGTGTGATTTTCGGAATATTATAAAGTAAGGGCCACAATCTCATTCTCCGGTTATTGTTTAACCGGTAGATATTATTATGTCGAATTTCATTGCACCACTACTTATTAAGCCAGTTCTGGCTCTTAAATTATTTTCTGAAGAGAACTCTATATAGAGAGTAGGGTCAATTATACACCGATCAATACCAAAGATATTTTAATTCCTATAAAAATTAAGCTATTTATGACATTTCTAAAGGTTCGGGTTAATAAGAAAATTTTTGAAATTATTTTATTAGAACTAGAATTGAAATAGTATTGAACTAGAACTGAACTAGAACTGAACTAGAACTGAACTAGAACTGAACTAGAACTGAACTAGAACTGAACTAGAACTGAACTAGAACTGAACTAGAACTGAACTAGAACTGAACTAGAACTGAACTAGAACTGAACTTGAACTGAACTTGAATTGAACTAGAACTGAACTAGAACTGAACTAGAACTGAACTAGAACTGAACTAGAACTGAACTAGAACTGAACTAGAACTGAAACTAGAACTGAACTAGAACTGAACTAGAACTGAACTAGAACTGAACTAGAACTGAACTAGAACTGAACTAGAACTGAACTAGAACTGAACTAGAACTGAACTAGAACTGAACTAGAACTGAACTAGAACTGAACTAGAACTGAACTAGAACTGAACTAGAACTGAACTAGAACTGAACTAGAACTGAACTAGAACTGAACTAGAACTGAACTAGAACTGAACTAGAACTGAACTAGAACTGAACTAGAACTAGAACTGACTAACTGAACTAGAACTGAACTAGAACTGAACTAGAACTAGAACTGAACTAGAACTGAAACTAGAACTGAACTAGAACTGAACTAGAACTGAACTAGAACTGAACTAGAACTGAACTAAACTGAACTAGAACTGAACTAGAACTGAACTAGAACTGAACTAGAACTGAACTAGAACTGAACTAGAACTGAACTAGAACTGAACTAGAACTGAACTAGAACTGAACTAGAACTGAACTAGAACTGAACTAGAACTGAACTAGAACTGAACTAGAACTGAACTAGAACTGAACTAGAACTGAACTAGAACTGAACTAGAACTGAACTAGAACTGAACTAGAACTGAACTAGAATTGAACTAGAACTGAACTAGAACTGAACTAGAACTGAACTAGAACTGAACTAAAACTAACTGAACTAAAACTGAACTAGAACTAAACTAGAACTGAACTAGGACTGAACTAAAACTGAACTAAAACTGAACTAGAACTGAACTAGAACTGAACTAGAACTGAACTAAAACTGAACTAAAACTGAACTAAAACTGAACTAGAACTGACCTAAAACTGAAATAGAACAGAACTAGAACTGAACTAGAACTGAACTAGAACTGAACTAGAACTGAACTAGAACTGAACTAGAACTGAACTAGAACTGAACTAGAACTGAACTAGAACTGAACTAGAACTGAACTAGAACTGAACTAGAACTGAACTAGAACTGAACTAGAACTGAACTAGAACTGAACTAGAACTGAACTAGAACTGAACTAGAACTGAACTAGAACTGAACTAGAACTGAACTAGAACTGAACTAGAACTGAACTAGAACTGAACTAAAACTGAACTAGAACTGAACGAGAACTGAACTAGAACTGAACTAAAACTGAACTAGAACTGAACGAGAACTGAACTAGAACTGAAATAGAACTAAACGCGAACTGAACTAGAACTGAACCAGAACTGAACTAAAACTGAACTAAAACTGAACTTGAACTGAACTAGAACTGAACTAGAACTGAATGAGAACTGAACTAGAACTGAACTAGAACTGAACTAGAACTGAACTAGAACTGAACTAGAACTGAACTAGAACTGAATGAGAACTGAACTAGAACTGAACTAGAACTGAACTAGAACTGAACTAGAACTGAACGAGAACTGAACTAGAACTGAACTAGAACTGAACTAAAACTGAACTAAAACTGAACTAGAACTAAACTAGAACTGAACTAGGACTGAACTAAAACTGAACTAAAACTGAACTAGAACTGAACTAGAACTGAACTAGAACTGAACTAAAACTGAACTAAAACTGAACTAAAACTGAACTAGAACTGACCTAAAACTGAAATAGAACTGAACTAGAACAGAACTAGAACTGAACTAGAACTGAACTAAAACTGAACTAGAACTGAACTGAACTAGAACTGAACTAGAACTGAACTAGAACTGAACTAGAAACTGAACTAGAACTGAACTAGAAAACTGACTAGAAACTGAACTACAACTGAACTAGAACGAACTAGAACTGAACTAGAACTGAACTAGAACTGAACTAGAACTGAACTAGAACTGAACTAGAACTGAACTAGAACTGAACTAGAACTGAACTAGAACTGAACTAGAACTGAACTAGAACTGAACTAGAACTGAACTAGAACTGAACTAGAACTGAACTAGAAAACTGAACTAGAACTGAACTAGAACTGAACTAGAACTGAACTAGAAACTGACTAGAACTGAACTAGAACTGAACTAGAACTGAGCCGAACGAACTAGAACTGAACTAGAACTGAACTAGAACTGAACTAGAAACTGAACTAGAACTGAACTAGAACTGAACTAGAACTGAACTAGAACTGAACTAGAACTGAACTAGAACTGAACTAGAACTGAACTAGAACTGACTAGAACTGAACTACTGAACTAGAACTATAACTGAACTAGAACTGAACTAGAACTGAACTAGAAGGACTAGAACTAGAACTGAACTAGAACTGAACTAGAACTGAACTAGAACTGAACTAGAACTGAACTAGAACTGAACTAGACTGAAACTAGAACTGAACTAGAACTGAACTAGAACTGAACTAGAACTGAACTAGAACTGAACTAGAACTGAACTAGAACTGAACTAGAACTGAACTAGAACTGAACTAGAACTGAACTAGACTGAACTAGAACTGAACTAGAACTGAACTAGAACTGAACTAGAACTACTGAACTAGAACTGAACTAGAACTGAACTAGAACTGAACTAGAACTGAACTAGAACTGAACTAGAACTGAACTAGAACTGAACTAGAACTGAACTAGAACTGAACTAGAACTGAACTAGAACTGAACTAGACTGAACTACTAGAACTGAACTAGAACTGAACTAGAACTGAAACTAGAACTGAACTAGAACTGAACTAGAACTGAACTAGAACTGAACTAGAACTGAACTAGAACTGAACTAGAACTGAACTAGAACTGAAACTAGAACTGAACTAGAACTAACTAGAACTGAACTAGAACTGAACTAGAACTGAACTAGAACTGAACTAGAACTGAACTAGAACTGAACTAGAACTGAACTAGAACTGAACTAGAACTGAACTAGAACTGAACTAGAACTGAACTAGAACTGAACTAGAACTGAACTAGAACTGAACTAGAACTGAACTAGAACTGAACTAGAACTGAACTAGAACTGAACGAGAACTGAACTAGAACTAGAACTGAACGAGAACTGAACTAGAACTGAAATAGAACTAAACGAGAACTGAACTAGAACTGAACCAGAACTGAACTAAAACTGAACTTGAACTGAACTAGAACTGAACTAGAACTGAATGAGAACTGAACTAGAACTGAACTAGAACTGAACTAGAACTGAACTAGAACTGAACTAGAACTGAACTAAAACTGAACTAAAACTGAACTAGAACTTAACTAGAACTGAACTAGGACTGAACTAAAACTGAACTAAAACTGAGCTAGAACTGAACTAGAACTGAACTAGAACTGAACTAAAACTGAACTAAAACTGAACTAAAACTGAACTAGAACTGACCTAAAACTGAAATAGAACTGAACTAGAACTGAACTAGAACTGAACTAGAACTGAACTAGAACTGAACTAGAACTGAACTAGAACTGAACTAGAACTGAACTAGAACTGAACTAGAACTGAACTAGAACTGAACTAGAACTGAACTAGAACTGAACTAGAACTGAACTAGAACTGAACTAGAACTGAACTAGAACTGAACTAGAACTGAACTAGAACTGAACTAGAACTGAACTAGAACTGAACTAGAACTGAACTAGAACTGAACTAGAACTGAACTAGAACTGAACTAGAACTGAACTAGAACTGAACTAGAACTGAACGAGAACTGAACTAGAACTGAACTAGAACTGAACGAGAACTGAACTAGAACTGAAATAGAACTAAACGAGAACTGAACCAGAACTGAACCAGAACTGAACTAAAACTGAACTAAAACTGAACTGAACTGAACTAGAACTGAACTAGAACTGAATGAGAACTGAACTAGAACTGAACTAGAACTGAACTAGAACTGAACTAGAACTGAACTAGAACTGAATGAGAACTGAACTAGAACTGAACTAGAACTGAACTAGAACTGAACTAGAACTGAACTAGAACTGAACTAGAACTGAACTAGAACTCAACTAGAACTGAACTAGAACTGAACGAGAACTGAACTAGAACTGAACTAGAACTGAACTAAAACTGAACTAAAACTGAACTAGAACTAAACTAGAACTGAACTAGGACTGAACTAAAACTGAACTAAAAACTGAACTAGAACTGAACTAGAACTGAACTAGAACTGAACTAAAACTGAACTAAAACTGAACTAAAACTGAACTAGAACTGACCTAAAACTGAAATAGAACTGAACTAGAACTGAACTAGAACTGACCTAAAACTGAACTAGAACTGAACTAGACTGAACTAGAACTGACTAGACTGAACGGAACTAGAACTGAACTAGAACTGAACCGGAACTGAACTAGAACTGAACTAGAAACTGAACTAGAACTGAACTAGAACTGAACTAGAACTGAACTGACTAGAACTGAACTAGAACTGAACTAGAACTGAACTAGAACTGGAACTAGAACTGAACTAGAACTGAACTAGAACTGAACTAGAACTGAACTACTGAACAACTGAACTAGAACTGAACTAGAACTGACTAGAACTGAACTAGAACTGAACTAGAAACTGAACTAGAACTGACTAGAACTGAACTAGAACTGAACTAGAACTGAATAGAACTGAACTAGAACTGAACTAGAACTGAACTAGAACTGAACTAGAACTGAACTAGAACTGAACTAGAACTGAACTAGAACTGAACTAGAACTGAACTAGAACTGAACTAGAACTGAACTAGAACTGAGCTAGAACTGAACTAGAACTGAACTAGAACTGAAACTAGAACTGCACTAGAACTGAACTAGAACTGAACTAGAACTGAACTAGAACTGAACTAGAACTGAACTAGAACTGAACTAGAACTGAACTAGAAAACTAGAACTGAACTAGAACTGAACTAGAATGAACTAGAACTGAACTAGAACTGAACTAGAACTGAACTAGAACTGAACTAGAACTGAACTAGAACTGAACTAGAACTGAACTAGAACTGAACTAGAACTGAACTAGAAACTGAACTAGAACTGAACTAGAACTGAACTAGAACTGAACTAGAACTGAACTAGAACTGAACTAGAAGAACTAGAACAGAACTAGAACTGAACTAGAACTAGAACTGAACTAGAACTGAACTAGAACTGAACTAGAACTGAACTAGAACTGAACTAGAACTGAACTAGAACTGAACTAGAACTGAACTAGAACTGAACTAGAACTGAACTAGAACTGAACTAGAACTGAACTGAAACTAGAACTGAACTAGAACTGAACTAGAACTGAACTAGAACTGAACTAGAACTGAACTAGATCTGAACTAGAACTGGACTAGAACTGGATTAGAACTGGGCTAGAAGTGAACTAGAACTGAACTAGAACTGAACTAGAACTGAACTAGAACTGAACTAGAACTGAACTAGAACTGAACTAGAACTGAACTAGAACTGAACTAGAACTGAACTAGAACTGAACTAGAACTGAACTAGAACTGAACTAGAACTGAACTAGAACTGAACTAGAACTGAACTAGAATTGAACTAGAACTGAACTAGAACTGAACTAGAACTGAATCTTGTAATTCATTGATTTACAGGTGGTGTTTAATTAAGAGAGGAATGTCGCAATTGGAAAATGTTTCAATCTTCTTTGGGCCCTCACTGCATTTATTAACTTATTTTGAGGTAATTAAAAAAAATATGATTGACCTCAAATTACATACATACTTTTCGAAAATTTAACATTTTGGTTAAAAAAAATCGTTTTTTTACAAAAATTTGAGAATTTTTAAATATTTCATAATAATTATGTAGAATTAAATTTAAAACGCATGTTGATTTGAAATAATTTATACATTTTTTTAATTCAAAAATAATAATTTGAGTAATCTCAATTTAATGATAAAACCTGTGGTAAAAAGTCAAAAGTAAATAAGTTGTTTTTTGCACTTTTAAGGAGAACATTTTAAAGTTTTAAATTCCAATTTAAAACTGTAGTAAAATACATTTAAAAATGTATATATTTCCAAAGTTCTGATCCAATATAGAGTTGAGTGCGGAAATTGATGTAAAAACATGATTTTTGCATAACTTGTGATATGTACTTTTTCATTTTTGCCACAGAAATCTATATTTCTTTATTTATGTAGACAAATTCCATTCATACATATTAATGACCATTGAATTAATATTGTAAATGTAATTTAATCGCCATCGCCTGTCGCTTTAAATCTAGTTTTGAGTGTTTGCTTAATAGAAACATTACAATTTTTGATTGCCAATTTAACTTGTCACACAATTCTTAAATGCAACGTTATTTGGTGTCTTAACAATCTATTAACTCTTACAACACGTTCTTAACATTTTTTCTTGTTGTTTGTTTTTTTTTTCATATACTTCTCTGTCTCTCTCTCTCTCTTTAAGCCACGATTTTGGTTCAATATTTTGTTGCCAATAACACCACCTAACTCTAGACGAAAATAAAAAAACATAAAATTTAAAGTTAGTTTTTTGCGAAAAAATGTAACATGTATGTTTGGGGCAACATTTTTAAGCCAATTTTTTTGAGTGTTGTATATCTAAATAAAGTCTAAACCACAAATGTAAAAATGGCTAAATTTAACGACTAAATAAATGTAAATAAATTGATAGAAAACCGAAAATGCTAACAAAAACAAACACCAAATACAACACTAAACTTGGAAAATTAATTACTTCTTCAATGTAAACTGAACTTGTATTTAAGTAAACAACATGCTTCCGTTTTATTAGTGAACCGTTTTTTCTTTAACATATTTTTTCTCGCATTTTACTCGTTCGAAGAGTTAAGAGAAATAAGTACATATGTATGTGTTTGTGGCTAGCAAAAAAATAAACAAACAAGCAACAAGCAAAATATCAGCCTCATAATACTACACATGGCAACAAACGTAAAAATTGCACTTGCTTGCCACTTGCAACTATCACAGATTCACATTCATACTTGCCACCACCATTAATACCAACTATTTATAAGAAAAAACGGCAAATATCGGTTGAAAAAAAAAAGAAAACAAGTTAGAGTGCTATATTCGGCTATGCCGAATCTTAAATACCCTCCACCAGCAAGCTACTTTTTATTGAAACCCATTTAACTATCTAATTTTTAGATAACTTGGCAAAATTTATGTTTCCTTATTGAGGGTACTAACATTTATGCATGTGTCAAACTAATTTTAATTAGGTCGAGAAAAATGTATATTAATATGGGAGCTAAGACAACCTATGGACCGATCCGGAAGAAAAAATCCGTAGAATGATTTATATACACAAAATACACATTTATGTCGAATTTTATCCCGATAACTTTGATTGTTAATGTGCATTTGAGTAATTTTCGGAAATGGTCCTTATATGGGAGTTGTGACCAATTATCAACCGTTAAGGAAAAAATTTCGGACCTTATATGGGAGCTATGACCAATTATGGGCCTATCCGGAAAAAATTTAGTGGAATAATTCATATTTATACGAAATATATTTATGTCGAATTTTATCACGATAGCTTTATTTGACAATGAAATATGTATTTTTAAGTGATTTTCGGAAATGGGGTTATATGGGAGCTATTACCAATAATGGACCGATCCGTAACAAAATTAGTAAAATGATTTGTATGTATACAAAACATATTTGTGTCGAATTTTATCCCGATATCTTTATAATTCAATGAAATATATGCGTTTAAGTGATTTTCGGAAGTGGACTTTATATGGGAGCTATGACCAATTATGGACCTATCCGGAAAAAATTTCGTAGAGTGATTTATATTTAGACTAAACATATTTGTGTCGAATTTCATCAAGATAGCTTTATATGACAATGAAATATGAGCTTTTAAATGATTTTCGGAAGTGGGGTTATATGGGAGCTATGACCAATAATGGACCGATCCGTAACAAAACTAGTAAAATGATTTGTATGTATACATAACATATGTGAGTCAAATTTTATCCCGATATCTTTATAATTCAATGAAATATATGCGTTTAAGTGATTTTCGGAAGTGGACTTTATATGGGAGCTATGACCAATTATGGACCTATCCTGAAAAAATTTCGTAGAGTGATTTATATTTACACTAAACATATTTGTGTCGAATTTCATCAAGATAGCTTTATATGACAATGAAATATGAGCTTTTAAATGATTTTCGGAAGTGGGCCTTATATGGGAGCTATGACCAATAATGTACCGATCCGTAACAAAATTAGTAAAATGATTTGTATGTATACATAACATATGTGAGTCGAATTTTATCCCGATATCTTTATAATTCAATGAAATATATGCGTTTAAGTGATTTTGGGAAGTGGACTTTATATGGGAGCTATGACCAATTATGGACCTATCCGGAAAGAATTTCGTAGAGTGATTTATATTTAGACTAAACATATTTGTGTCGAATTTCATCAAGATAGCTTTATATGACAATGAAATATGAGCTTTCAATGATTTTCGGAAGTGGGCCTTATATGGGAGCTATGACCAATAATGGACTGATCCGTAAAAAATTTCGTAGAATGATTTGTATGTACACAAAACATGTTTAACTCGAATTTTATCACAATAGCTTTATTCATCAATGAAATATGTGCGTTTAGGTGATTTTCGGAAGTGGACCTTGCATGGGAGCTATGGCCAATTGTGGACCGACTGAGATCTGCGTTGACAGTATGATTTCTGTTCACATTATATTTGCATGTGCAAAATTTTGTGTTGATACCGATATATTTGAGGGAGTTATTAGCGATAAACTAATTTCCGGGAATATATACCTTTGTATGGGGGCTATGGGAAATATTGAATCGATTGTAAAGATTTTCAACACAATTAATCACTGCCATGAAAAAATAATGTGTGACAAAATTCATCGATATATCTTTGGTAGTTTCTGAGAAAACTTCAAAAGAATGATGAAAAAAACGTAATTTTTTTCGAGGTAGTCTGAAATTTTTACTCATAGCTTTTTACGTTGTGAACCGATTTTGCTGATTTTCAATACCAAACTGCTTAGGATAACAATAAATATTTTGGGTGAATTTGGTTGATTTCCTTTGCTTAGTTTTAACGTGAGCGTGTTTTACACAGACAGACAGACAGACAGACGGACAGACGGACAGACGGACAGACGGACAGACGGACAGAGGGACATAGCTAAATCGACACAGAATTTCATAAGGACCCAGAATATATATACTTTGTTGGGTCTTAGATGAATATTTCTTGGTGTTACACACGGAACGACAAACTTATATATACCCTTTATCACCACTGATGGTGGTGGAGGGTATAAAAACATTCAAACAACAAATACTTGGAGATCGTGTAGAAAATCATGTTTGTTCACATGTTTATTGGCGGCGCAATGAGATCGATTACAACACACTGAAAAACACAACAACCATCCAACCAAACCGATCAACAGACAAACAAATAAACTGCAATAAATAAAAACAAACAAAAAATAAAACAGTAAAAGAAAAAATATTGCAAAAAAAAAAACAACAAGCGAAAAAATAATGAAATCAAGAGGAAAAAACTTAAATGATCAAGATCAAAAACATTGATCGTGTGTTTGATTAGAAATCTGTGCAACAAAGAAGTGCAATAAAAAGATGCACATACAGTTGTACGTATTGCATTAGTGGCGAATATTTTTTTTTATTTGCTTCTGTTGTTATTGTTGGTTTTAAAGAATTTAATGATCTTTTTTTTAGGGGCAGAGTATCGCTTTTTAACCAGATAATATTTATACACAATAAAACCGTATTAATAAAAACTATTTGATTTCATTGCTATAACTAACTAATTTTTGTTTTAGAAAATACAGTAAATCTAAAAAGAGAATGTGAATTAAATTTTTTACAATCCGGACTTTATTTAAATCAACATCATGGAAAATAGTCGAAACTATATCATGCACTATATTCAAAAGTAGACAATATAGTAGACTGACTATAGCAGGGTCCTGAATATATCCTAGACTATAATCTTCTAATCTATGTATATTCTGTACTGTAGTCTATTCTATAATCTGAATTCAAGTCTAAATTATAGCTTTTACTTCAGTCTAGATTTATATCATATAGATACTGTTTATGTCAAGAACATTATTTAATTTGAATTTATTTTTATTATTATATTTATTATTATTTTAATTGCCCCTAATCTAATTACCACCAGTATACTGGAAATCAATACATTTGGTGGTTGTTTTCTTATGATTATCTTAATCTCTTTGTTCTCTCTCTCTCTTTAATTCGCCTTATATCATTACTTCTTATTTATGCTTATTACTGATGCAATTATAAATATTCAGTTCAGTTGTTCTGTGACGATCAAACAATAAAATATTATAAAGTGAAAGCGAAAGTGTTGAAAAATAAATTAAACCTGTTTTAATTACAACAACAAATCCTCTATTGTGTTTTCTTTTCCTTCTGGAGTGCTACAACAAAGTGATATATTTTTCAACAAGTGATTATATATATTTTTGCAATATTTAAAGTCAAGGTATTTGTACCCCTATCCCCCCTATAATCATTTTTGGTCCTTCGAGCCGGATAAAAACCCCCTAATAAATTTCAAATATTTTATTTTTAAATATTGCAAAACCCCTTAACCCCAGTGATAAAGTGAAAAAAAAAAAAAAAATTGAAAAATTGCTGCCGAAAACCCCAGTGAAAAAGTGAAAAATAAATTGAAAAATTGCTGCCGAAAACCCCCTAAAACCCCAGTGATAAAGTGAAAAATAGTGCTGACGAAGATTCCCTAAAACCCCAGTGACAAGCCCCCCTAAAGTGAAAAAGTGTTTTAAAAAATTGCTGCCGATAATCTCCTTAACCCCAGTAATAAATCCCCCAGGCTAAAAAGTAGAAAATTAAAGGTGTGTGGAAAGATTGCTGCCGATAACCCCCTGGTCGAGGTAAATTTTATAAAGAGGACAACTAAGGAGTTCCCAACAACAACAAAAGTAACCCCGTTTGAAAGGAAATTATTTAAAAGGTAATACTAGACCCTTGAACTATTCAACGAATAGTAATAATAACAATAATCGCGATTCACACCCCTCACAAACTAATAGCAATCCTGTTGATAACCCAACAACTTCAGCTGCCGCTGCTGCAAGTTCACGTCAAGCGTATTCAACGCAACTACAGTCCACAACACATAACTCTGTTATCCTTGGAACAGCTTTAGTTGATGTTTGTGTAGGAGATGTGCGTTGTACAGTAAGAGCTCTTATCGATTCAGCCTCCGAAGCCACTTTTATTTCTAAAAAATTACAATCTTCTCTGTCAATCCCCACAAAAACTTCTCATACTACTATAACCGGTCTTAGCGGTTCTTTATCTGCCACTGCAACTCGAATTTGCACTATCACTATAAGTTCACCTTTAGAAAAACTCTTTAAAACGACAACTGATGCATTCGTTGTCAATAAACTAACAGGAGACTTACCCTATTACGAACTCTCTACAATTATGAGTACCAAGTTTTCTGATTTACCCTTAGCTGATAGCTACTCTTCTAAAACATCGAATGTTGAAATTTTGATTGGTTGTGATGTTTACCCTAAAATTCTTAGAGATGGAATCCGTTGGGATTATAATAGATCCCTCGTGGCTCAGCGTACCATTTTCGGATGGATAATCTCAGGAAAGTTAAACTCTCCTGCTCCTCTTTTAAACTCTGTCTCATCATATATGAATCATATCGACTTAAACTCACAACTCACTAAATTCTGGGAACTCGAAGAAGTTTATGAAAAACCAGCCCAATCTAATGAAGATCTCTTCTGCGAGAACTTATACAAAAATACAACGTTTAGAGACGAAAATGGTCGTTTCGTGGTTTCCCTGCCCTTTAAATCTGAATATTCCAATAATATTCCCCTTGGCAACTCTCGCAACTCAGCTTTATCCCAATTTCTCAGAAATGAGAGCAGACTCACGAAGAACCCTAAATTAAAACATGATTATGATAAAGTAATCGAAGAATATGCTATATTGCACCATATGATTCCCGTAAAACCCGATTTATCTGCTCCTTTTAACTCCTCATACTATTTACCCCATCATTCTGTGCTCAAACCCGAATCTACAACTACTAAACTTCGTGTTGTATTCAATGCCTCTAACCCTACTTCGTCAGGATTAAGTCTAAATGACGTTTTATACCCCGGACCAGTTTTACAACAAGATTTAACTGTCCTTATAACCCGTTGGCGATTATTCAAATACGTTTTTAATGCCGACATCGAAAAGATGTACAGGCAAATACTAATTAACCCACAACACGCCCCATATCAAAGGATTTTATTCCGCAGTTCTTCTGAAAAAGAACCCCAAGATTTTGAGCTACAGACTGTAACATTTGGAGTAAACTGTGCTCCATATTTAGCCCTGAGAACTCTTCTCGAACTTGCTGAATCCTGTAATGACGATTACCCCGAAATCTCTATCATACTCAAAGAGAATATGTATGTCGATGACGTACTAGCAGGATCCCATGACCTTTCTTTAGCCTTAAAATCAAGAGATAATCTAATCAAAATTTTGAACTCTGCTGGTTTTCCCCTCCGTAAATGGATCTCAAATGAAAAATCTCTACTACAAGGCTTAGAACCCGAACATTTACTTATGTCTGATACCCTAGCGCTCGAAGATACAATAACAACTAAAACATTAGGACTCCGCTGGAATGCGAGTCAAGATTATTTCTATTTTAACCCCGTAAATCAGCCTATTCGAAATAATATCACCAAACGAACTGTTTTGTCAGATATTGCAAGGTTGTTTGACCCCGCAGGTTGGCTTGCCCCAAAGATCATAATCGCAAAAATGATAATGCAACAGATCTGGAAAGATCAAATCGATTGGGATGAAACCCTCAAGCCAGGCACTTTACGAAGTTGGCTTTCGTTTTTAGACGATTACCTGAACATTAGAATGATAAAAATACCCCGATTTGTGAATTATAACCCCTCATACAATATAGAACTTCACGGTTTTTGTGATGCTTCTGAAAAAGCATATGCTGCTACCCTATATCTTCGGACTACAAGTGAAAATGGTCAAGTATCTACTCATTTACTCCTTGCCAAAACTAAAGTTGCCCCAGTAAAATTCGTTACTCTTCCCAGAAAGGAACTATGTGGTGCTGAATTGTTAGCCAAATTGATTTCAACATTTCTGTCTCAAATTAATCTTGATAAATGTGATCTACATCTCTGGACAGATTCAACTATTGTATTATCATGGCTTCAAAAACACCCTTCACATTGGACTACATTTGTCGCCAATAGAATCACGTCTATAATAGATAAAGTTGGAAATGACAAATGGCGTCATGTTTCCTCTAAAGATAATCCAGCCGATTTAGGATCTCGAGGACTCACTGCGAAAGATTTGATAGGTAACGATCTATGGTGGCATGGGCCAACGTGGCTTAAACTCCCCAGTTCCGAATGGCCATCGGTTATACCTGTTATAGATACTCACGAAGAAATTAGACCCGTCAAAACTCATCTAAATCAGAATTCTGAAGATATATTAACCCGGTTTTCTGATCTCTCTCGGGCAATGCGTGTAATTGCTTATATATATCGATTTTATCATTCTACTCACCCACGTTATAAAACCACATATAATTATCCCTCTCGCACTATTCAACAGACAGAAATAAGATTTGTTAAACTTCGCTTAGTGGTTTCTTGTCAAAAGTTTTACTTTCCCGAATATACACTGCTTTCTAATAGACAAAAGATTCCCAAGAAAAGCCCCTTATTAACATTTAACCCGTTTATTGATTCGAATAATATAATGAGAATCAATGGTAGACTTTCTCGAAGTGAAATGCTATCTTATGATGAACGATTCCCTAAGATTCTTCCCTACTCAGGCCGTTTTACCCGGTTATATTTAGAACTTTTACATAAACTTACGATACATGGAGAAAATTCTCTTCTAATGCGTCTAGTACGTTTAGAGTTTTGGGTACCAAAATTGAGAAATCTGGTAAAAACTGTCATATTCAACTGCAAGACTTGTGTTTTATTTAAAAAACGGCAAAGTCAACAGATTATGGCTTCACTTCCCCCTGAAAGAACATATCTTTCACGCCCTTTTTTCAATACCGGTTTAGATTTCGCTGGCCCATATAATATAAAGTCATTTTCTGGCCGCGGATGTAAAGTATCTAAAGGTTATGTATTAGTGTTTGTATGCTTTGCTACGAAAGCAATTCATTTGGAAGCCACCAGTGAACTCTCAACCCAAGCCTTTTTAGCGGCATTCTCCCGTTTTTTCTCTCGCCGAGGCACTCCACAAGTTCTATACTCTGATAATGGCACTGCATTTGTAGGCGCAGCTAATATATTTAATAAAACCCAACAGAACCTCTTATCCCAAGTACGATCTAATATCATATCTCAAAACGCGTTTCAAAACATTGAGTGGCGTTTTAACCCTCCTGGAGCTCCTCATATGGGAGGACTCTGGGAGGCAGGTGTGAAAAGTTTTAAGTCACATCTCAAGAAAATTACCCATGTACAATCCTTTACTTTTGAAGAATTCACTACTATGCTTACTAGAATCGAAGCTTGTCTTAACTCAAGGCCATTAAGTCCAATGAGTGACAACCCCACTGAAATAAGCGCTTTGACACCCGGCCATTTTCTAATTGGCGCCCCTCTGCTTTCACCCCCGGAACCAGACTTTTCTTGTCGACCACTTAGTTATGCCAACAGATGGCAAAAATTGAATATATTACACCATCATTTTGCTTGCAGATGGAAAGAAGAGTATCTGAAAGAATTGCATAAACGAATCAAATGGAAATATCCCCAAAGAAACTTTGTTGTCGGTGATCTCGTTGCAATCAAGAAAGATCATCTTCCCCCAAATGAATGGAAACTTGGTCGTATACAAAGGGTTTCCCCCGGTCAAGACAAGAAAGTTAGAGTAGCAGAAATTATTACCTCAACTGGTCCTATAACTAGGCCGATTGTTAAATTAGTTCTTCTTCCCCCCGCTAATGATGAATCAAACTAATAATTCCCCTATCTTTACAGCATTATGCCTAACAGACGCCAACAAAGAAATTTATCTCCAGTAACAGAAAGACGAAGGTATCCAAGACATCAACCTGATTGCCGTTTTTGCAAAAGAGATCATCCCTTGCGTAGGTGCTACAAATTCAACAATTTGAACATTACGAACAAGCTAAGAGTAGTCCGGCAATACAAATACTGTCAGAACTGTCTGGCTCACAGCCATGTCTTAGCAAGGTGCCGTAGTACAGAAAGATGTCGAAAATGTCAACAGAAGCACCACACCCTTTTGCACCACCATGAACGCGTCAGGCCTACCAGAAACAACAACCCCAACCCCGAAGTCTATATACCCCAGTCAACTATTTTGAGACCAACGATTCTTGTCAGCATCCAGCTCGGTGGTAAATGGCGTGACGTCCGTGGCATTATTAATCCGTCTATGGAAACGAGCCAAATAGCAGAATTCCTACCAACCCGGTATCGCATACCTATTGAAAGGTCCGGCTCTAATCGAGTCTGTAAGGTCACTTTTAGGCCACACTTTGTAACACGACCTGTGATCTCTTTGAATGCCATCGTGACTAAAGAATTGCCTCAGTACCCTCGGTCCCAAGAGCTGGATGCAGCGGTAGCCGAACAATACAAGAATATACGTTTAGCCGACCCCAGATTCCACAACCCCTCGGAGATTAACCTCATTCTAGGCGCTGATATTTACCCCCATATAATAAAATCCGAAATTCGTCCAGCAACTCGTACTTCCCCCATGGTCCAGGACACCGTATTAGGCTGGATCCTAATCGGAAAAGTTCGCCGACCATCAACCTAATTCTCAACAATTTTATATTTTTATGAATATTTAAAAATGTTGTTAAAATGTATTAAAAAAGTATTAATGAATTGAATTAATGAACTGTATTATTATTATTATTATTATTATTGTTACTATTATTGCAAAAAAAACATAAAAAACCCATGAATTATTTTTAAACTAAATGAATTTTCTAAAAATTAAAACTTTTTTTTGTATATATTTATATTTCAATTATTAATCTGAATTCTAAATAATTGATTTGTACTCATTTATATTTGCCAATACTGTAATTTTATCTAAAACAAGATTGAATCTTTTAGTTTGTTTTTTTTTTACTTTCCTATTCTTTTTTATTTTGTAAAACTTTGAATTCTATAAAAGATTTTCTGTAATTCCAATTTGCCGCAAATTATTTTGAATTGAATTTAACAATGAAATTGTATCAATAATATTGGAATTTCCATTCTGCTCTTTTGCGTTACCGCAAGGGGGCCGGAATGTTTATGTCAAGAACATTATTTAATTTGAATTTATTTTTATTATTATATTTATTATTATTTTAATTGCCCCTAATCTAATTACCACCAGTATACTGGAAATCAATACATTTGGTGGTTGTTTTCTTATGATTATCTTAATCTCTTTGTTCTCTCTCTCTCTTTAATTCGCCTTATATCATTACTTCTTATTTATGCTTATTACTGATGCAATTATAAATATTCAGTTCAGTTGTTCTGTGACGATCAAACAATAAAATATTATAAAGTGAAAGCGAAAGTGTTGAAAAATAAATTAAACCTGTTTTAATTACAACAACAAATCCTCTATTGTGTTTTCTTTTCCTTCTGGAGTGCTACAACAAAGTGATATATTTTTCAACAAGTGATTATATATATTTTTGCAATATTTAAAGTCAAGGTATTTGTACCCCTATCCCCCCTATAATCAGATACCATGATAATACGTATTCTGACGCACAGGAATACAGGCATATACATATACAGTCTAGTCTACAGTCTAATATATAGTCTAGTCAATAGTCTAGTCTATAGTCTAGTCAATAGTCTAGTCTATAGTCTAGTCTATAGTCTAGTCTATAGTCTAGTCTATAGTCTAGTCTATAGTCTAGTCTATAGTCTAGTCTATAGTCTTTTCTATAGTCTTTTCTATAGTCTAGTCTATAGTCTAGTCTATAGTCTAGTCTATAGTCTAGTCTATGGTCTATTCTGACACACAGGAATACAGGCATATACATATACAGTCTAGTCTACAGTCTAGTCTATAGTCTAGTCAATAGTCTAGTCTATAGTCTAGTCAATAGTCTAGTCTATAGTCTAGTCAATAGTCTAGTCTATAGTCTAGTCTATAGTCTAGTCTATAGTCCAGTCTATAGTCTAGTCTATGGTCTAGTCTATAGTCTAGTCAATAGTCTAGTCTATAGTCTAGTCTATAGTCTAGTCTATAGTCTAGTCTATAGTATAGCCTATGGACTAGTCTATAGAATAGTCTACGGACTAGTTTATAGTCTAGTCTATAGTCTAGTCTATAGTCTAGTCTATAGTCTAGTCTATAGTCTAGTCTATAGTCCAGTCTATAGTCTAGTCTATGGTCTAGTCTATAGTCTAGTCAATAGTCTAGTCTATAGTCTAGTCTATAGTCTAGTCTATAGTCTAGTCTATAGTCTAGTCTATAGTATAGCCTATGGACTAGTCTATAGAATAGTCTATGGACTAGTTTATAGTCTAGTCTATAGTCTAGTCTATAGTCTAGTCTATAGTCTAGTCTATAGTCTAGTCTATAGTCTAGTCTATAGTCTAGTCTATAGTCTAGTCTATAGTCTAGTCTATAGTCTAGTCTATAGTCTAGTCTATAGTCTAGTCTATAGTCTAGTCTATAGTCTAGTCTATAGTCTAGTCTATAGTCTAGTCTATAGTCTAGTCTATAGTCTAATATATAGTCTAGTCAATAGTCTAGTCTATAGTCTAGTCTATAGTCTAGTCAATAGTCTAGTCTATAGTCTAGTCTATAGTCTAGTCTATAGTCTAGTCTATAGTCTAGTCTATAGTCTAGTCTATAGTCTAGTCTATAGTCTTTTCTATAGTCTTTTCTATAGTCTAGTCTATAGTCTAGTCTATAGTCTAGTCTATAGTCTAGTCTATGGTCTATTCTGACACACAGGAATACAGGCATATACATATACAGTCTAGTCTACAGTCTAGTCTATAGTCTAGTCAATAGTCTAGTCTATAGTCTAGTCAATAGTCTAGTCTATAGTCTAGTCAATAGTCTAGTCTATAGTCTAGTCTATAGTCTAGTCTATAGTCCAGTCTATAGTCTAGTCTATGGTCTAGTCTATAGTCTAGTCAATAGTCTAGTCTATAGTCTAGTCTATAGTCTAGTCTATAGTCTAGTCTATAGTATAGCCTATGGACTAGTCTATAGAATAGTCTACGGACTAGTTTTAGTCTAGTCTATAGTCTAGTCCTATAGTCTACGTCTATAGTCTAGTCTATAGTCTAGTCTATAGTCCAGTCTATAGTCCTAGTCTATGGTCTAGTCTATAGTCTAGTCAATAGTCTAGTCTATAGGTCTAGTCTAGAGTCTAGTCTATAGTCTAGTCTAATAGTCTAGTCTATAGTATAGCCTATGGACTAGTCTATAGAATAGTCTATGGACTAGTCTATAGTCTAGTCTATTAGTCTAGTCTATAGGTCCATAGTCTATAGTCTAGTCTATAGTCTAGTCTATAGTCTAGTCTATAGTCTAGTCTATAGTCCTAGTCTGTATAGTCCTAGTCTATAGTCTAGTCTATAGCGAGTCTTAGTCTAGTCTATAGTCTAGTCTATAGTCTAGTCTATAGTCTAGTCTATAGTCTAGTCTATAGTCTAGTCTATAGTCTAGTCTATAGTCTAGTCTATAGTCTAGTCTATAGTCTAGTCTATAGTCTAGTCTATAGTCTAGTCTATAGTCTAGTCTATAGTCTAGTCTGTAGTCTAGTCTATAGTCTAGTCTATAGTCTAGTCTATAGTCTAGTCTATAGTCTAGTCTATAGTCTAGTCTATAGTCTAGTCTAGTCTATAGTCTAGTCTATAGTCTAGTCTATAGTCTAGTCTATAGTCTAGTCTATAGTCTAGTCTATAGTCTAGTCTATAGTATAGCCTATGGACTAGTCTATAGTCTAGTCTATAGTCTAGTCTATAGTCTAGTCTATAGTCTAGTCTATAGTCTAGTCTAGTCTATAGTCTATAACTAGACTAGACTAGACTATAGACTAGACTATAGACTAGACTATAGACTAGACTATAGACTAGACTATAGACTAGACTATAGACTAGACTATAGACTAGACTATAGACTAGACTATAGACTAGACTATAGACTAGACTATAGACTAGACAATAGACTAGACTATAGACTAGACTATAGACTAGACTATAGACTAGACTATAGACTAGACTATAGACTAGACTATAGACTAGACTATAGACTAGACTATAGACTAGACTATAGACTAGACTATAGACTAGACTATAGACTAGACTATAGACTAGACTATAGACTAGACTATAGACTAGACTATAGACTAGACTATAGACTAGACTATAGACTAGACTATAGACTAGACTATAGACTATACTATAGACTAGACTATAGACTAGACTATAGACTAGACTATAGACTAGACTATAGACTAGACTATAGACTAGACTATAGACTAGACTATAGACTAGGCTATAGACTAGACTATAGACTAGACTATAGACTAGACTATAGACTAGACTATAGACTAGACTTTAGACTAGACTATAGACTAGACTATAGACTAGACTATAGACTAGTCCATAGGCTATACTATAGACTAGACTATAGACTAGACTATAGACTAGACTATAGACTAGACTATAGACTAGACTATAGACTAGACTATAGACTAGACTATAGACTAGACTATAGACTAGACTATAGACTAGACTATAGACTAGACTATAGACTAGACTATAGACTAGACTATAGACTAGACTATAGACTAGACTATAGACTAGACTATAGACTAGACTATAGACTAGACTATAGACTAGACTATAGACTAGACTATAGACTAGACTATAGACTAGACTATAGACTAGACTATAGACTAGACTATAGACTAGACTATAGACTAGACTATAGACTAGACTATAGACTAGACTATAGACTAGACTATAGACTAGACTATAGACTAGACTATAGACTAGACTATAGACTAGACTATAAACTAGTCCATAGACTATTCTATAGACTAGTCCATAGGCTATACTATAGACTAGACTATAGACTAGACTATAGACTAGACTATAGACTAGACTATAG